>NW_024884142.1:22309738-22383467 GCF_019232065.1 Centrocercus urophasianus
AAAAAAAAAAAAAAAAAAAAAAAAAAAAAAAAAGATAAAACTGATAAATTGCCTTAAAATCTTTCAGTGTAAATGTATTTTCAGAATCAGAATCATAGAACTACCTGGATTGAAAAGGACCTTAAAGATCATCTTGTTTCAATCCCTCTGTTGTGGGCAGGGTCACAAAAAACTAGACCAGGCTGCCCAAAGCCACATTCAGCCTTGAATGTATAGTTGTGCACGTTCTTTAGAAGTTTCCCTTCCAAATACTTGTGAACTTATTTTATCTACCCCAGGTCCCTTAAAAGCAGGTGCTGGCACCAGTATCTGGCTACCTTTCCATTGTATTCAACTTAAAATCCCATATTTCTAAGAAAGTGGTATTATCCCCACTATGTGTATAGGGAAGTAATTACTCAAGGATAAAGAAAGAGCGTCTTCCATATCTAGAGATAATAATCTCTCCTCACTGAGGTGATGGTTTTGCAAGATGAGTGAACCCAGGTGTATCCGGCTCCTTAGTGGCAAAGGAACTCAGAGAAATGGGCAACAATATTTCACTGCAAACTCAGAGAAATGGGCAACAATATTTCACTGCATAATCCCATCTGTTAGTCACAGTCATCTTGATGTTTCCCACATTATACACACAGTTATGCACTGGCTTATCCTCCAAGTAGTGCCTAAGATGGTGCAGTGATTTACCACTCCATAGTAAGCATTGTTTATTGGCGATCATGTCCAGGTCTTAAGATTTTGGTTATCGTGAAAACAGAAAAATTTTAATCACTGAATCATCAAAATGTGACTCATATTCTTCTCAAACACAATTTGAACAGCTGCAGGATAGAAAGATTCCAAAATGGTTTCCCTTACTATTGAAACTTTACTTTTCTCCTCAGGAGTATCAATTTCTACTTAACAGGTTGAAACACTTGAAAAAATCTCATAGTGAAGTAAAAAAAACACAACTTTTGCCATCGCCACAGAACCCCCTCACGGCTTTCACAGGAAGATTTGCCCTAAGGACACACTACTGCAGCAAGTATAATTACAGTAGGGTAATACATATTGGAGAGCCAAGTTATAGCAGCTTTATCAGAGACTGTATTATGGCAATAAACCTGTTTTACGGCATGTTTTTACTGAAGATTTTCTTTATAAGTGAGTTGAAGAGTCTGAGACAGGGTTTCTATCAGTTAAGGTTACCTTTATGGCCAATTCAATAAATTAATATTGACTGTACAGCTCTCATGCTCTGTGAGAATTGAACGTATTCTTTTATATTGTTCAGGCTATCCTTATTTTTCTGCCCATTTTCTGATAATCTCAAAGTAATGCTTATATTCTGCCACCCATTTGCTCAACCTTATTGACATCCTGTTGCTGTGTACAGACGCCGAAAGCATAGTGAACTCTCCTGTTGTGAATTTTCCACGACAAGGCATAGCATTGAATGGCTGCACCTGATTTGTTGGGTGCAAGGGGAGGTTTCATCAGAGGAAAGAAGAGAATAACATATTTCCTTCCCATCTTTGTTTGCATCCATGTGCAGTTGGCAGTGCCAAGGAACACAAATGGAGTGGACAAGGAAAGGAGACCTGCAACCCACCGAGACATCAGATAACAATGGATAACAAATAGTTGGAAATCTATTCATCGTTCTACCTCATACTTCTAGCCTCACATAAGCCCATCTGAGTCACACAGCTATAAGGGCAAAACAAATTGTTAAGAATGCACATTTTGTCAAATTGAAAGTTAATGCACTAACATGAATCAGGATTTCCCTAGCCAAAGTCAGAAAAAAATAATAATTATCTGTCTATGATACTTCTGGGTGCAGACTGAATGTCTTGAAGGCATCTATCTGGCATACTGCACACAAGTGGATGTGTGCAGAGAGAGCTGAATAGTTCTTCTAAAATCCCATGTTACAGTCCTGTAAGATCATAAGAGGAGAATAGCAAGATGTGCAATATTGCTTAAGATGACAAGAGAGACAAAGGAAGGATTGGCTACTGCTGAATGCCCGTTAAGAACTGCTGCTTTTTCCTAAATGTGTCTTTGGCTGACAGATTAAAGAATATTGGTGTATTAAGTCTGATTCGGGCAACAACTTGTGCCAAGATTTTTTATTCTTCCCCGAAATTCAGCAAGCCGCAGTGGAAAACGAGGCTTATTTATTGTCTTCCTGCTAATTATGTTGGTAAAAGCACTGCCCGAAGAGTCCAGTCAAAGCTCAGGGACCAGCTATACTAAAGCTCTGTAACAAGATTTTTAAATTTCCTTTCAGTGGAGTGTTTTTTTTCTCCAGGTGTAGCAGCTCATTATGATATGGATGATCAGTGGAGAACTGGCTGTCTTGGAAAAACAAAACAGGTGTAATTATGGCCCCGAGTCATGTAGTTAATGATGGGAAATGAATGGCCACTTCATTGTTGTTGGTTTTATTTTAATTTTTTTTTTACCCATGAGTTTTCTTCCATTTTAAAACCAGTGAGTTTATCCATTTTAATTAAAATTGAAATGGCTGCTCATGGCAGACCAAGGTCTTGACTCACCCAATCTCCTGTCTGTCCAGCTACAGGTGTATGCCAGAGAAGAGAAGGGACAGGACTGGAGGATTTGATACCTTCAGCAATCTCCTGGCCCTCAGCTATTTTGAGCTTAGAGAATTTTTGGAGCCTGATGCGTTTCCTGTATTTAGCAATCCAAAGAGGACCTCTCTTTTGCATGTATTTTTGCAACCTCCCCTTGAACCCGTGCAAGCATTTTGCATTTACAGCTAACAATGGCAAAAAGCATCCCAAGCCTGTCATCCTCTGGGTGAACAGCTATTTCTGGGTTTGTTTGGCACTGAATTCCTACTGGCTGTATTTGTAGGATCCTAGTTCATGTGCCGGAAGAAACAACTGCCCCTTCTTCACTGCTTATGTAGTGTAGTATCCACGATTCTTCACCCTTTTCATGATTCAGTATATCTGGATTATTTCCCCTTACTCCTACTTGTGTCTCTTCAGAGGGATGGTCTCAGCTGCTCCAGCCGGAACTGTGGGAATCTATCCAATTTTAGTCCTCCCTGATACTCTGCCCTGAACCTCTTCCAATACCATTACATCATTTTAGAGGTTAAGCAACATAAAACAGCACACAAAATTCAGTGAAAATTCTCTGTGTGTTTTCCCCAGGGTTTACCAAGAACATGACTGCCTTTTTTTTTTTTTTTTTTTTCTTCTTATATTTATGGGGAAGACTAAGTAAAGTCAAGTGTCCTCCATTCCTCTCTGAGTTCTACAACTCCTGATAGCTTTTCTTAATGCTATGGGAAAACATTTGTTCTCTTTTGTTTTTCTTTCTACACTGGGGGATTTTTTGCAGGGTTAGGGGTGTTAATTTTCTCTGTAATGAAATGTCACTAATGCCATAGCAAGCAAGAGACACAATAGTACATTATTTTAATATCTTTCCCTGTGTGCTGATGGTGACTTTGCAAATTGATGAGTTTGCTGTCATGGCCTTAAGACAGCCATAAGGTGGCTTAGAGGATTGGAGGATAGTTAGGATGCTTAATTAAAAACAGTAAATCTACTAGCAAATGGAGTAAATGAAAAAGTTTTACCAATTCTCCTCTTCAAATTTCAACCTCATTTCTCATTTGAATTTATAGGTTGCAACATCAACGAACATAACTCTGAGCTATAATGTACCTTATTAAACTATGCAGCCAAGTTTGTCCCAGTGGGCTAATCTGCTTGATAAGAAAAATTGAGCTGATTAAATGGTGCCCCACTATATCCTCATTAGAAAGCTCTTTTACCCTAATAAAGCACAGCCATGTCATGGCTCCTGGCTATTTCCGACACTTATTATTACATTTATTTCACCTCTTCATAGTCTTGTCTCAAGCATTTATTGACATGTATTATTGTATGCCTTCCGATTGCAAAGTATCCACCTCTAGCTTTACAGCCAGCACGATCTCAGGCAGGATACCTATATTCATATGTCAGGCTATAGGGAAAAGGTATCTGACATTTAAAGCAGGCTCAAAGTGCCTTTCTGCTGCAGGTATCCTGCTGTACATGTGAAAGAAATGCTCCTGGTTTGAGCATAGCTCTGTGATGATGAAAAAAACAGCTTATCTACTTTTGCACATATAATTTTTTATGGTTCACTGAAATGATATAAGTGGGTTTAGATCTACTTCAGGCCAGTTCTGCCCATTACCCTCACACACACTGGAATACGAGTTGACAGACATGGTGTCTGGATGCTGAAGTCTGAAAATTACATAGTTATGACTGAGCCTTATGTGTCTTGATTACACATAGAGCTAATTAAGATTCATTTCTAGTACTAAGCCCTCTTTCCTTTTTCAAGGGACGTATGTTTATAGATGTTTGTTTTAATTATTATTTATTTCCAGGTATGACTTGAGCCTTCCTTGCCAAGTTGCCTTCCTTACCAAGTCATGTTCTTTGTGACAAACCTTCTCTCAGCTCTCCTACTTCTCTCTCTCTTTTCTTTCCACCCCTCCCCCCCCCCTCCACTGGCAAGCTGCTCTCTTTCTTATAATTGGCAGGTTTTGTGCCTTGTATTAGAACACCTGTTCATTTCCCTTTTCAAGTCTTACCTTCAGTTCTACTGTGAAATTATTTCTTTTATTTAGGATTTATGCATTGGCTTTGTGGTAGGTCTATACTTGTGGTTGCAAGATGTATTATCCAGAAAAAAGCCATGTGAGCAGAGCATACAAAGTAGGGGGAATCTATCTGTGACTATTTTTCAGTACCAGAAAAAGCTATGTAAAAAACTATGAAAGTATAGCAATTAAAAATTCATCCTAGCAATCACTGCACACTTGTGTGCGTACTCACAATGGAGAAGCACACAACTGAATAGAAAATTATTTAAATAAGAAACAAGAATTCCTGCAAATTGTTAAGAAGAGGAAAAAAGGACATGGATAGTAGAAACAAGAGAATCAATAATATTGATTCATTGCAAACATCAAGTTTGATCACTGAACATTGATGTAAAGCATCAAATTAATAGGAATGGGAGTCAATGATTCTCATAAGTCCTTTTCAACTTGGGATATTCTGTGCTTCTCTACAAGACTCAGATCTTGGGCCCATCTGACTTAATATTTTTGCCTATGATGAATGAGAAAATTAAGAAAATATACCCTTGTTACTGATAAAGCATACAGATGTCACAAGCATATAGTCCTGAGAAGTGGTAGGAAAAAAAAAGGAAAAATAGAAAGACAACAGTTAAAGATCTGGATTGCTTATGAAAAAATGGCAAAAATAATCAATGTGCTTTGATATGGACAAGTAGATGCCATTTTTCAGCATAAAAGGTACACGGTGTTGGAATCTTTACATGGGAAAGCCACAAAGATTCTGAAAACCTAGTTGATAATTATTTGAACACAGGCCATGCTGAGCATAGCTGTGGTATCAATAAACACTTGGAGTGCCAAAAAAAGAGAGTACCAAACAGAACTTGAAAAAATATTTCTGTCATTAGTGCAGTTTCTGCTATATGTCTATACTTCAAGAGAGACATTGAGAAATTGGACATAACTCAGAGAAGAAAGCCCCAAGAATGATTAAAGGATTGAAAGGGATGCTTTGTAGCAAGGCAGTCAAAATGTCGATATATTTAGCTTATCAAAGAGAAGGTTAAGAAAAAGTCCTGAAGTATCTACAAAGGGAAAAAAAAAGTTGCTAATGGAGGATCTTCAGACTGCTATACAAAAACACAGCTAAAAGTCAAGGTTAAAGAAATTCACAGCAGAAATAAACTGAAAGCTTTACCAGAGAAAATAACTAATACTGGAATATAACAGAGAAGTTAGATCAGCAATGGATGTTTCTTTCTGAAAAATTTGATATTTATCAACTCATATCAAATGGAGGAATCACAGAATCACAGAATAACCAAGGTCGGAAAAGACCTTCAAGATCATCCAGTCCAACCATCCGCCTATCACCAATAGCACTTACTAAACTATGCCCCTCAGCACAAAATCCAAATATTCCTTGAACAATCCAAATGTTCCTTGTTCAAGGAGAAGGAGGAAATGATAACGACTTCTTGGAACTCCTCTATACATTGTAGGAAGTCAGGCTAGGGGGTCACAATAATCTCTGAATCCTTTTGAAAATCAGCAAAAAGAGATTTAATTTGGGAAATACATATAATCTATTGCAAATTGCTTATAGAAAATGCTACATGTTTAGAATCTGATAACAATCTTCCAAAAATCTCAAAAAGAGGGTGGGGGAGTGGGTGTTGACATTTTTTTTTATACGGTCTCCATCAGAATCTCCCAAATTCCTCACTCCTAAAATATTCGAGTTTTGATGACTGCACAGATGCTTTTCCATTTCATCTTCCATTCTTATTCTAATTTCCAATAACTTGTTTCAGGAGGAGACTAGGAGAAATTGATTCTGACACCACAAATCTTTTTCTAAGAAATGTCTCCCCTTGAACGGAAATATATTTTATATGTGGTTTTATATGTTTTTTTCCTTTTTCATTTTTTCGTACTGTTTAAGTTATTATAGAGTATGACTACCAGTTGCTCATCTCACGAGCTGTGACCTGAAACAGTGCTGAAAGTATTAAGGGATTAAATGACATCACAGACTGGTTCCAGGAATTTGCCATCACACAGAGGGAAAAATGCAGATAGCAGTGCAAGACATTGTATTTCTTCGTGTTACACTGCAGGAAAGTAATCTGGCTTTAGAATGACAGCTCAGCCATTGGATAATTGTATGCTTTAATACACAGAAACACAGTGCACCTTGCCTGGAAAGGCAAGATTTTGTAACAGTTCTGTTGTAGCTATTTTCAGTGACTCAGAATTAAAATGACATCTGTAGAAACTCCTGCAAACTTGGAATTATCTTCAGCTGTGGTGTTGAAAGAATGCTAGCGATGGAGTTTTCCACCCTACTGCTGTTTGTTTGCATTGACATGTCATGAAAATTCCTCCTGGCTGGGTGCATACTAGGACTGTGCTATATTCACACCATGAGCAGAGCGACCCAAGTAATTACATGTGGGCTGTATCTGATATCAGCCTGAAAGCCGTATGGGGTTCGTTTGTTAAAGAATTAAAAGTTGGCAGCATGATTATTGCTAGTAAAGCATGAGAAATATGTCAGGTCAAACACAGATGATTTCGTTTTTTTTGCAAGTTTACAAATTTAGTTAATAAAAATAACACCTAGCAGTAATACATTCAGTAACAGACACAATTATGATAAAAAATAATGGAGTGTACTATCGGTAAAGTACATCTTAGGATGGACTTGGCGTTGTCAGACAGTCAAATTTTAAAAACTAATATTCAGTGGGGATTCAGTCCCAAAGAGCCAAGTTCTGCAAGTGCTGCCTGGAGACCGAATCCTACTGAAACTTTGCAGATATCTGGAAGTAATCCTGAGCTCCTTCCTGACAGAAACTTTGGCTGATATTGGTAAAGTGGTAAATATCGATGGAGGTAAGATAGTCTTCTGAGACACCTTAATAATTCAGTGTGCTGACTTATTCATACTGAAAATATTTTCATGCAGCCAATATGTCTTAATATGCAGGAGCAGAAACATTAGCCCATACCAAGAGAATGGTGTTTTATTGGCATATCACTGACTCCTGAAAACTGTTCTAGATCAGAAAGTGTGGACAGGTGAATGGAGACCACTTTGGAGAAACACATCAATTTTATTTGGAGTAAAAGAGGACAATGGACAGAAACAAAACAGTGATTAAATGAAAGTGCGGGAAGCTCAGTACAGGGCTGATCCACGTGGCTTTGATATCATCATGTTTTGGAACCATCTTAGCGTATTAGAAGATGTGCAAAGCAGATTCTGAGAGTGGAAGAGAATGCTTCTCGGTGCAGAAATGTTGTGTTTTCACACTCTAGTTACTGCGCTGAGCTTTGTGTCGCTGCTCCCATTGCTTGGCCTAGTTCTGCTAAAGGTCGTTCTGTGTTGTGCCACAAAGGAGCCTGGGAGGCACAGTAACTGCAAAGTGTCCATCCCTCGATATGAAAAGATACTGGGAACTATTGGGCTTAACATAAAGGGGAAGGAAATATTTTGCCTGGCTATACAGGAGACCTCTCTCCAGTGGCAGTTATCAGTGGCCTCAAATTCTGCTCATTTCTGCCACCGGTTGAAACTATTTGGAAGTAGAAGTGATCTGAATGAGGTATCAAAGAAATTTATTTTCTGTGATTGGCTAATGAGGATATAAAATTCCACCGATAATTCCCTTGTGTTGTCAGACTGCAATGTCTAACAGTTATTTTTAAACTTCTGCTAATAGACAAGAAAAGATATAGGAGGTTAATCAGAGGAAATGTAGAAGGCTTTTATTATTTCCTCTTTTCTTTATTCCCATAGCAATGACAAAGATGAAGCTTCCTCTATAAAAATGTCAAAACTGCTAAATCAGGACTCATACAAACACATCTCCTTTTCCTGCTGCCCTTGTGTTCCTCCTGCTGTTTACGTGGCACTTATAATTGAAGGACTGTTATTGGGATGATATCACCCACAAGAGCTCCGCATGTATCCTCTCTCCCCACGACTTTGGATTTCTCTGATAAACGATGTGAAGCAGCGCATTATTTGCCTCTGTGCAAGCACTCATTCCTCCTCACCTCCCCAGACTTACCATTCATACCACCCACAGTGCTTTGATCTTCTGCCTTCTCTTGCCCGTGCAATTAAAAGGAGAGGCAGATGCAGACCCCATGTCGATGGGAGGAGCTCAGTGAATGCAAACCCATCAAATGAAACAGAAGATTTTACAGCAAATCAGAAAGTGCTAATAGAAACTTTGCAGCCCTTCTCCTACTCTTCCTCTCCATCTGCACCTCTGGATATCTGTGACTCTATAAAGGGAATCTTATTTCTCATCTCTGCAGGGACTTTAATTTCAAAGCACATGTGTTCAGTACATTCATTCAAGAGCACGACTTCCTAGGTTGAATAAGGTCAAAATGCATTAAACTCGTGGAACACTTTCCTCAAATAGCTGTCTCCATTTTTTCATATACCATTCTGTTCATTCTCCCACTCACTGAATCATAGAATCATAGAATTACCAAGGTTGGAAAAGACTTCCAAGATCATCCAGTCCAACTGTCCACCTATCACCAGTATTTCCCACTAAATCATGTCCCTCAGTACAACATCTAACAGCTCCAAGGACTGTGACTCCACGACATCCTGGTGGAGGGAAGCCAGTTCCAGCTCCTGACCACCCTCTCAGAGGGTGCTATTTCCTAAAGTCCAACCTGAATCTCCCCTCGTGCAACTTGAGGCCATTTGCTCTAATCCTATTGCTAGTTACATGGGAGGAGAAGCCGACCCCCCCCCCTCGCCACAACCTCCATACAGGTAGTTGTAGGAAGCAATAAGGTCTCTGTTGAGCCTCCTCTTCTCCGGACTGAAAAATCCCACTTCCCTCAACTGCTCTCTGTAAGACTTGTGCTCCAGACAACTCTCCAGCTTTGTTTCCCTTCTCTGAACATGCTCCAGGACTTCAATGTCCTTCTTGTAGCAAGGGGCCCAAAACTTTACACAGTATTTGAAGTGCAGCAAGGATGCCCTGCTGGCAACACTCAGCCTTCCCATAAGCCAGATATTTCATTGATTTCTTAGAAATGAAATTTAAAATTCTTGTTTGTGGCCAAACCCCTATCCGTGACAGAATCATGTAACCCTGAGCTCTTGACAACCAAAATTGTCAGAAACAACAAGCATGCAGTCTAAAATTTTTCTACTCTTCCTTTCAAATTCAAGTGCTGCACAGAGCTCAGCTGGTGAGAAGTTTTATACTGAAATTTAAAGGAACTCCAATGCCAGTTGTCCTTTCTCATTTTCATCTTCTTCCTCTTTTTTACGTTTTTGATTTTGAGTCCAGTCTGAGGTGACATAGTTTGATGGGCTGCTATACGAATGGACAGGATGGCAAGAAGTGAAGATTCATAGGCAGTCCAAATGCCCTCAACTTCCATTGAAATCAGTGATTCTCAATGTCTCAACAGAATGGACTTTGTGCTTTTTACACTACATGCCACAGAATATTAACCACAATGTCAGTTTAATCTTGGGGCAGCAATGAACAACAGCTTAGATCAGAATTCATGTTTCATGCAGAACTGAAGCCGCACTTCAGTCTACCAGAGAACTCAGAAATGAAAACATTAAAAAGCTTGAAAAAATCAAGGCTTATAAAAAGGCTTTAAGGAGGTGTTCTCACCATAATTTTGTTAATAAATAATCTGTTGTCTGTCGTGTCCTCTTCACTTGCATTTTTTTGTTTAAATATCATCTCCTTATAGTGGTGCAAGATTTTAACTGCAGAGGATATTTAACAAAACCAACAAACGAATTACAGAGTTGGAATTAATAACCAGGATAACCTATATATTATATATATGTGTGTATATATATATGCATACATACATATATAAAATGCTTTTCAGAACCACAAATTGCTTGTAACCTAATAAAATTTCCTGTCTTTCCTGTCTCTCAGCATTGGTGTACAGAGCCTATTTTTTTCTTTTTTTTTGGCACTCCAGTTTCCATTTTGGAGATACGAAATTTAATCTTTGGGCCTTGGACCCAATGTGCTGCTAATAATCAACAGCACTTTCAAAAAGCTGTGCATCTGAAAATCCACCAGAATATATCTAACCTGTAGCATATCAGGACAGGAAAAATGTACTGTTTTTTCAAATGTTTCCATTAGTCTTAGTAATGGAAATGGAAGTTCTGAACACTGAAGAAATTATTAATGGCTTCTGAGCATTGCTTATCACAAAACAAAACAAACAAACAAATAAAAAACAACAAACAAACCACCAAACTGATTGCAAGGAAAAAGCAGAAAAGCAGGTTTTTCTGGTCTATCCCCATAAGCCTTCCACTTTCTGGCACTCTGTGACTGTGAGAGGAGGAGGTGCTTTTGCAAATTGGGCCCTCCACGTGAGATACAGGAGTCTTGACCAGCTGCATCTAGTACACTGGAGCTAGTGGGGAAGTTACAGGAGAGAAATGGACCCTTTGAACCGTGTCCAGAGGAGGGCTACAAAAGTGATTCAAGGGATGGATCACCTCTCCTATGAGGATGGGTTGAAAGTGCTGGAGCTGTTCAGTCTGGAGAAGAAAAGGCTCTGGGGAGATCTGAGAGCATCCTTTCAGTATTTAAAGTGGGTCTATAAGAAAAGGAAAGACTCTTTAGCAAGATCTGTTGTGATAGGATGAAGGGGAATGGTTTCAAACTAAAAGCAAGGAGATTCAGGCTGGATACAAGGAAGAAGTTTTTTGCAATAGGGGTGGTGAGGCATTGGAACAGGCTGCCAGAGAGGTGAAGGATGCCCCATCCCTGTAGACATTCAAGGTCAGGATGGATGGGGCTCTGAGCAACTTGATCTAGCTGTAGGTGTCCCTGTTCATTGCAGGGGATTTTGATTAGATGAACTTTGAGGATTCCTTCCAACTCAAACTATTCTATGACTGCATGATTCTCAGTTAAAGAGAGATAAACTAGCCAGAAAGCTGGGGCAGATTTCACTTTGTGTCATTTCTCTGCGTTTAATAGGAAATAAGATTATTATTCATTTTCTTTTCTAACATAAAACTTACATTTACAGACTGTAGGTGTAGGGCATAGCTGTGCTTTTTATCATGTGAGAAATACTGAAAGAGTGTCACTGAAGGACAAGGAAATGGGTGGGCCTCAAGGATGGGAGAGCGTCGGGGCAGGCAGTGAGGCTGGAATGGGGGAAGAAGAGAGAATAGACTACACCACACACCCAGCAGCACTGCATTCTGCTCTTTAAATGGCTTCTGATTCCCTTCTGCTCACACATCCCATTTTGCAATTACTGTTTCTGCTTTGTCCAACCATAAGAAGCTTAAAACGAAACTCCTCAAAGCATATCTTTACAATCTAGTCTCTAAGGCATTTTTTGAGTATTTAAATTGAAAAGTGCTACATAAGGACTAGGCTATTAGTAATAATTACATATTACAAGCTCGCATACCTCTGATTCCTTCATTCCCACCATCAAAGCTTTTTATATCGCAAGGTTTTTATTCATTTAATTGTAGCCTTACATTAAACATGTCCTGCGTTTTATCTTGCTTCGGCTCCTGGAACAATAGCTTATCCTTCCAAATATGTAACTTCCCAGTCCCTTTGTAGCACAAGAAAAAGATGAAAATGCTGAGTATTCAAAATAATTACATTGTTCCAAAGCTAAAAATCATAGCACACTCACCCTGAGATCCCTAATGAAGACCTAGATGTAATTAAGCATTAGTAAGTCCTATTAAATCACTGGTCTACTCTGAAAATTGTTATCCTTACTAAGGTTTATGTCTTTGTTCTCCACTTTGATCACTGTTAGATGAGATGCTTTCTATGAAAATTAGCTGAGTTTTCTTTCTGAAATGTTGCCCCTCTTTCAGCTTCCCATCATTCTCTGGAGACATGGCCTTTCAGTCTAAGTCAGCATCATCTCTTCTCTCTGCAGATCAATGAATTTAAAACTACTTCTTCACTTGACCACTTCACAGTACTCTGAAATGCAGCTAGCCTGTCACATCTTCTCTTGGATATTTCATCATGAATTTAACTGCAGAAAAATAAACCTCTTGATCTTCCCTGTCTAATTCTCAAAACTCTTGCAGTCTGCTGTTTTTTGGCACTGTCACTGTGTCACCCTGGACACAACACAGGGTTTATTTTTCTCCTTTCTCCAAACACCATGGTCACATCTACATCCAACAGCATTTCCTTTTCAAGCATATTGCAGACTGATGCTTTGCACACCACTATTCAGCATCTCCTCATCTCTCACAGTGAAAACTACTGGAATTCTTTTCTCTTCCTTCCTTTTGACTGTATTGTTCCTTTTTGTACTGAAATGAGATGAAAGCCAGTGTCTTTCTGAAACAGCTGTCCTACTCTGTTGGAATTCTGCACAAGTTCACACTTTCTGCTGCTGAACCTGAGACATTACAGCAACTGGCTGAGGCTTTGCATGATTTCACCTTGCCCTACTTCTCTGATATTGTCTCAGAACATGTTGCCCTTATGCCTTTCTCTCAAATACTCCCTGCTTCAAAGGTTTCCTTCTCTCCCTTGCTAAGAAGACTGTTACCATCTTTGCACATTGCTGCACAGTGAGTCTGCGATCCTGCTGAAAGACCTCTTCAAGACATATGTTGGAAAAGGCCTTCAAGATCATCAAGTCCAATGGTCAACATGATCTACCAAGTCCCATCACTAACCATGTGTCTTAGTGCCCCTTCATTACCTTCTGCTAAATGTGCAGCCTCCAATAAGTCATACATTAATAGCCAAGACACACTGAAGCTCATATTCTTATATATATATATATAAAAAACACACTCAGAGTTAGTGACTATTTGAAAGCAGCTGTTTTTTATGTAACTACTGCATTGTGATTTCTCATTATAAAAAAAAAAAAAAAAAGTTTTCACGTGGACTTTTGGCAAGTAGGACTCTCTGAATGGGTGTCAAGATTAGTATTTAGAGATGGTATGGTTAGCTGGGATGAGCCCACAACACATGCTGAAGGCTGCTAGGAGAAGTATACTCTGCAGTGCTGATGTTCAGGAGTCAAGTTAGACCTTGGGCAGCAAAGGGAGAATGCAGTATTGTTTGTCTGCTCCTGGGGTGAGGGATGCTGTGGATATGGAACATCACAACAGACTGCATGCCCTTGCAGCTAATTCCATTTCACAAGGTTTTCTCTTCCTTTCAGCGCCATTCCTTAAGAACTGAGAAAATCAGTCTGGACCAATGCACCTTTCTCCCCCTTCTTAATCTGTTTAATCATTTTGTTAATAGTGATAGCATTCTGAGTTGATGAACCACTGAAATAACTGATGATTCACACTGCTTTCTCTTCATGACGTCAGATCAGTGTTATTATTATTATTTCTAGCAATTTATTAATTCCTATTCATAAGAATAATCTTCAAGGTTCCAAAACTCACTAACTTGTTTAGGTAAAAATAGACAAAATTCTTGCACCAGTCTGCAGCTCTTTTCATGATGGCAGCATAAAAACACAGGAACTGGAGAAGCAGTAACAAGGAAGGTCTTGGGAGGATTTTTTACCAGTAAGGCTGAACAGCAGGTCATCCTCATGATGTTGCTGAAGGTCGAGCACTGGTCAAGAACCATGCATTTTCAAGCATCATCAGTCAGTATCAGAGGGAAGTTTGACAAAGCTCATGCACAAATTATTTATTTAAAATAATATTGATTTGTTCAGTTCTCCCTTTTTATACGGTTATTCTGGTCTTCAGTTGAACAGCTGCAAACAATATCCCAGGCACATTATGCCTTATTTTAAAAACTAATCCCTGTGCTTTTTCTTCCAGTGATTTTGCACATAAATGGTAATGCCAACAGGGATTTTCCACCACTGCATGTGATTAAGCAGAGCACAACTTACAGAGAAAGGTCTTCCTTATCAAAGCAAGAGATACAGTTGAAGAAAAGTTAGCTGGACAAGCTGTTGTGCTTTTAAATCATTTTTCAGGTGATTAGGGATTAGAGGATTTGGGGAGCCCTGAAATGAGACCTTGCCCAGCAAACAGCTTAGGAGAGGGCTTAATGAGAGGAGAAGACTCTGGAGGTGTTATGGAAAAGAAGCTGATGTTTGTTCTTCCCATGTACAAAGTGATCCCCTAAACCTCTCTAATCTCTCCAGGGTGCAGATGCTGCTTTGTGAGCTTTCTGTTTTAACTATAGCCCGGTAACAATTTCTGCTAGCAGTTGTTCAGCTTAGTAAGGTTTGACCTTTTCTTGCAAATGAAAGCTGCAGCCTATGTAACTTTAAAATCTGAGGGCAATTTGCTCTAGTGCTACTGCATATACCAGAAAAAGAACATCTAAACTAACCAAAAGTCTACAAAATGTAATTATTTTGGGTAACTAAAATAGCATCTTGAGCAAGGTCCAGAGTTAGTGAGATCTTCTTTATGAAAAAAATTGTCTTGATGAGTTCTGTTCAGGAGTGTGCAATTTGTTCAGACGTACTGTTATTTGTTATGAAGTGATACATTACATGCAAGCAACAGTTTTGAAAATCCAGGGAAATTATTGGCCTACCATGACTTTCTGGGGGCAGTAATATTTTCCATAAGATTGTCCATACTGAGTGCCAAGTAATGATGGGAGGCAAGGAGCTCCTGTTTCACAGTATTACCTTTAAAAAAGCCCACACCTAGCATTAATTACTTAGCTCCAACCTGCCAATTCTGTTGGTGATGCCCCAGCCAAATCCCTACTGAACAAGAAAGATAGATGACACATTTTTCTCCTTTGTCCTTGGTGGTCAATACCACATCACCTGCCCAGTATCTGCCTGTGCTGCATTTCCTTGCAGCCAGACTCTGGATTAGCTCTGCAACCTGCGCTGTGTGCAGTTACCCTAAGGGGGTAAGGTGCTGCTATTTGTTAGGACTTTCTGCTTCCCCCCTAATTTGTTCCGGGAAATGAACAGAAGCTGATGAAGAAACTTATGTGTGGTTTTTGTTTTCTCTCTGGGTAGCAGGAAAATCAGTTCAACCCAGAAAACATTGTGGTGCCTTAGTCAAGGCAGCAGGTATGTGATCCTCTTCCTCCTGCATCCCAAATGCAGCAGTGGGTAAATCTCTTGGCCATGTCCTTCCCAGTTCCTGATTTATGACTTCTTTGGGACTGGGATGATTCTGACCCTGTGTTTGGGTCTTGCTGTCCTTCTTGTGGTCCCTAGAAGTTCTGTGCTTCTAATACACACCAAAAGTTGTTGTAAGTAGCTATTTGCACAAGGTAGGAGGAAAAAATGCCAGGTGATGAACACTTAAAGTAGATGGCTGCTCATTTCATTTTAGACTCATATTTGTGATTTATGACAGAGCAGTAAAGTTTTACAAATCCTGCTATTTTTGTTTCAGTTGCTACTTATGCTTTAGAAATGAGGCTGGAAAAAGGAGAATCAAAATGGGGAACAAGGGAGCAGCGTGAAGCTGTCCTGCAAAAATGTGGCTCCTGCAGCCACCTCAGGTTATCCCTGGGCATAGGGCCCAAATCACAGACCAGACCTGGCTGTCACTATCAGTTTTCTAGACAATTTAAATTTTATACCGTTTCCCCTGCTACCTACATGTTTCCACCAAACGCTGTCTCTGATTGTCTCTAGCTCCTGCTCACTTAGGGCTGTGTGTCCTGCTGCCCCAGAACATTCTGTCAGTGATGTTGAATCTTCCCAATTGCTTTGGAAAAACTCTCTCCCACATGCTGCTACACAAGTGTACTTTGCAGCAGCTCTCATCCTTCCCCTCTCCTCCACCCTTTTATCCCATAATCTTCTTCACTCTCTGTGCCATATCAGATGCAGGGTTGAGCTCTTCATGGCAGGATCTCTGTCCTTACATGCTTGTCTAAGATGTGTAGCATACTTTTGATGATAGCTTGAAAAGAAAAGCAAGTGAATCATATTCATCTATGAAGGTATAATTTTTAGAGAACTAGGGGTGGAAATTTCCACCCTCAGGAGTTCTGGGGTTTTATGGATGATTCCCTTAAATCTCATGTGGATCTCTGAGTATGGAACAGGATTACAGGGATAGTCCACACAAAGTCTATGCTGAGGACAGGAGGACTGTGGCTCTGGGTGGCAGCTACAAAAAAATACCTTTGAGATAGCCAGATGTTTGGAGCTGCCCTCAGGTAGCAACCCAGCAAGACAGGCTGCCTCTAGCGAAGACTCATAGCTGCGAGTTGTCTGTCAGGTATGAAAGCCCAATATTTTCCCATCAGTTAGGTACAGAACTTAGCTGCTGGGTGTGATCATTTAAAGTAACCATCTTCTAAACAAGAATGTTGCAGAATTTTCTCCAGAAAGAGGAGAAGCAGACAGCTGATAGCAAACATGCTTTCCAGAAGAGGATTGAATGAACTTCAATACTTCCTCAAAGTGTCAGGAGACTGTTTTTGCATGAAATGCTTCTGTTGGCGAAAGTCCACTGCAAGGAGCAGGCAGTGTAATCGCAAAGCTTTGGCAGATCTGGAGCAAGATCCTGCTGTAATGAACGACAGACCTTGTAAAAGAATTTGATTCAGTGAGTAAAAAGAAGGAACCTCGGAGCAAAGGAAAGGATGACACGAGTGGATGTAGCCATGTTGTTAAAGCGATAAGAAATGCTTAGCAACAAAACAGCAAACAGGGTTTAATTAATGGCTCTAAACCCATTAACAGGCCCATACCCAAAAGCAGAATGTTACTTGTGTGTAAAAGAATTGTTCAGCATTACCCTTCTGGTCACATGTTAGATCTACTATGCAGACCTAATTGCTGACACAGATCTTGAGGCAGGGGTGAATCAGTGCATGTTTGACGTTCAAATAGAGAAAAATTCTCTAGCTCCTGATGCACATTGTTGTCATACTGGACATGTTTTGGTGTATCCATAACAGATAACAGATCAAGCCCCACACTTCAGGGTGTGTTCTTAGCAGCTGCAGAAATGAAAGACAAATCACAGTGTCAGCATTTTAGTCCAAAACCTCACCTTTTCCTTCCTTCTCTGTAACACCTGTGTGTCAAATACGATGGTTTGATGTAGAGTTATCTTGGGTAAAAAGTGCCCAAACACTTCCAGGCTTATGAATTACCTGTTTTTAATTTCTGTCATCTCTGTGTAAACTCTAACAGTGATTTCAAGTTGTAAAGAAGATTCGCACTTTGAGAGTAGTTTAAAGCACATTGTAATAAATCTTCCTGTTTCATCTCCCCACTCCCTGAGGCCCCAGAGCAGTGTGATAACGTTCCTTTCTCCAGTCTGCTTCCCCTTTCAGTGAAGCAGATTAATTTAATAGCCTCGGCATAGGGAATTTCGTATCTCTCTTATCCCTGCATCTGGGAGTCTCCTGCACATACACCCAAGAAACTGAAAAACAGCGAGTTCATTCAAAACCAGAGCTAAAGGAAGGCAGTGGGAGATGTGTCACCCGTCAGATCTGTGGTGGCTCTGCCACTGCTGGCGCTCAGCTACAGGCAGGGAGTGGGATCCAAAGGTGCAGTGCTCCCTGACAGACCACAGTGTGTGGGGATGCTGGAGGCGTTTGAGCACCATGAAATCTTCCTTTGGACACCATACTGCCACAGGAAAATAATGAATTAGTCTGAGGCTTGGCTGACGTTGACTTTTTCAGTAAGAGGACTCTGCTTGGAAGACTCTGCATCCCTCAGTTCTCACTGACAAGAGGCAGTGGTTTGCTGCTTGCAAGATCTTATTCACCTGAATTTTCAGTTAGTGCTGTCCAAAGTATCTTGGGATCAAAACTCTACCTAGATAAGCTTAAGCTGCTAATACAGAAGGATGCTATTTGCTTTTCTTTGTGATGCCCTTTTCACCACTCTCACTTTAATATGAGTTTTCTGCTAGTAAAAAGCACCAGATTGACAGTTCTTACAGGTAGATTGCAAACAACAGGACTCTCCTTGTCTTTATGCCAAGCTAACCAAGCAGGTGCTCAACAGGAAGAGGTTGCCTCACCCCTATCTACTTTGTAAGAGAAAAGTGAGTTGGCTGATTAGTTTGCACAGAGAGTTAATCAGTATTGTAAAGTAAGCAGCAAGTTACCTGGGGACTGGAGCTAGAACATACAAACGCTAAAGAAAGAAGCACAAACACTAATCTCACCCAGCTGTAAATATCCTCAGTATGGAAATGAACTGCTTATCCAGAATTCCTGCAGGAAAAGAAACAAACAAAACAACAACAAGCAAAAACAGGAGCATCTAGAAGGATTTTTTTTCTCAGATAAATTGGATTATGTATGCCTCATTTCTGCTTAGATTTCTGCATTGCAAGTACTTGAAAGTGGATTGATGAATTCTATCCCAAATGGCATTCTGGAGGCCAGAAAATTAACTGTGCTGGTTTAGGCCAAATCCAAAGTTATGATTTCAAAGGGAAAAAAAAGCATGCTGTGTTTAAAGTGTAATTTTGAAAGATGTTCTTTGTTCATCTGACGTGCTGAATGCCACTTCAGAACAGATAATAATAATAATAAAAAGCAAAAAAATATATATTTTTCAGATAGAGTGTTCTGTTTGGAGAAGCTTACAGCATCCAGAAACAGTTGCTGTTAATATTATTTATTATTTCAATTTTGCCTGCAAGAAGACAGAAACATCTGTGCAACTTCATAGAGAAATATAAGGTTTATAGGCCTTTACTCAAAAGCTTAAAATATTAATGATACTGACCACAGGAAGCAATGGCAACAGATGAATGGATAAAGTGGGGCATGGAAGAAATCATTCACAGCAGCATAATGGCATTAGAGAAACGTTTTGTGGTAGCTCTTTAGTTCCTCTCAGTCTGCTCTAGCTAAGATTTCCCATGAGGGAGGAAAGCAAGAGAAAAAGTCAAAGGTCTTTCCCAAGAAGCAATATAGAATCATAGAATCATTTCAGTTCAGAGGGACACTTCAAGGCCTTGTAGTCCCTTGCACTGAACAGGGCACCTGGATCAGGTTGCTCAGAACCTCCTCCAGCCTGACTGTGAGTGTCTCCACCAGCAGAGATGGAACTTGAAACCCCCGTTCACCAGACCTACCTCAAACCCTGTACCAAATCACTCTCCATAGGGCTCACAGCAGTATAACAAATAGAAGCATGAAAGCATAGCTCCTCTCTCTGATGAAAGGAGTTGAAATAAATAGAATTAAATGGAAATTCTAAATAGAATTTCACTCAACTATTTGCATCCTAATGGACAAATTTCAGCCCAGTGTAATTGGAAATAGTAGTTGAAAAACACTGATTTCAGATAAGAAGTCTAACAAAAAGCAGTAAAAACTCTCACAGCCAATGGTAGACCTCTTTCTAACCCAACTATTGAATTTCTTATAACAATCATTGGATATCTCCTGAGGGATGCTGTGAAAGCTAACACTGAGATCTTCTAAAGGAATTCTTATTGTTCGAACCAAGGACAGATGTTCAGTTTATGAATGGATGTATACTGGACAGTATTTTTCTCATATTATTCCAAACTATGAACAAAATTCACCTCAGGCAGCGATTTCAGTAAGTCCTGTGTGAAGATGATGAATGGGGTGGCTGAGAGACCACATGCTGAACTAAGCAGGGGCATCAACCCCTTCCCAGTTAATTAAGATGACTTCTGGGCTGATAGGTTGATAGCATGGCTCACAGATCATGAAAACCCTCTCCTTAAGAAGACCACCAGCATTTGTGACCCTTCTATACTGATACATCCTGAAGTGACTTAAGGTCATTGTTAAGGAAATAAACACGAACCTCAATCAGGTGTGACTGTGTAGGGTTACATGTACAGTTTCAATCAAAAGATGCACAAAAGTCACTGTGACAAACCTAAGTGTTTTTCTATAACTTACTAGCAAGACAGTTGCAGTAAGTGGCAGAGTGTATGTAGTAGCCAATTACAGTAGCAAAATCCCTACAAGTAGGTTTGTAACTTATGGCTTGTCCTGACAGATTGATCTAGGGCAATCACTGCTTTATTAATGGCACTGAGGAATGGCTTTGCAACATTTTATTTTGTGTTTCAGAGTGATGTTTCTGAGTACCACTAAATGCTGCAGGAGAACAAGCCTTTATCTAGCAGAACATTCGGGAGGAACTATACTCTCTGCATGTGAGAAATTGAGTTTTGGGGGAGCCTAAATGAGGGTACAATACAATAAATGTGGAGGAAATTGATGTAGTGTGAAGATGAGTGACACCACAAACAGAAGTGATGTGACTATATATACTTTGATGCCATATATCATATAGGAAACTGATTATTTCCGTGATGTAGCAGAAATAGTTCTCCCTACTTTGCTAAAGGAGTGAGTGAACCAGAATAATAATACATCGCTCTGCAGAACAGAGTCTTCCAGCCTATTATAAAGGTCGTGATTGATGTTTTAGCATCTGGAATTATATTTCTCCATATCTTACATGTTAAAACAGCATTGATTGGTTAAACTTCAAATCAAAGCCATTCGCACTGCATCCTGCTGTTGCAGGGCATCGCTTGGTCAAACTGCAGTGGGAGGTGTCTTTCTAGTTCCAGCCTCATAAAAAAAGGAGTGAAATTTTCCGTCCTTGTAAACATTTAACAAGGCAGTAGAACAGGCAAGCAGAGGCTGAAAAGAGGACTGGCTAGATCCATCCTCCTTTTAAAACCTAGAGAAAAAATTACCCAACCTGGGGAAACAAATTATTTCCCCAGTCACGTTTGTGCCTTTAAGTTACAGGGTTTGTTCTCAGGCTGGCAACTTGGATTTCACTTGAGCAGACAGTACAGAAAATCAAGTCTCAAATCCAAGCTGTAGGAAACAAGGGAAGCCACTCTTTCCTTGAAGGATGCTCATAAATGATTCATCTTGACTGCTGTCAAACTGAGCATGACTAGCTCCAGGTGTGGATAGCAGATCCTTCTTTCTTCTCTTTCTCATCAGCTAAGAACATGCTTTTAATATCATCTTTTTCTGCAGTTAATTGCACTACAACAGAGTCTTCTCTCGAGTATCTGCCAAATAAACTAAATTCCTTAAGTTCTGTATGACTGTCACTAAAAGGCATTTTCTGTAGCTTCAGAGAATTCAAAATGCAATCATCGGCATTTCAGCATCCTTGAAAAATCATGGACATTGAAAGTAGGACTCTGACAGTGTAATAGGTCCCAGGCACCCAGACTAAAATGATGGCCCTCTGGTCAATGGAGAGGGACACACAGTGCCAGGGGCAGCACATCCCCCAGGCACTGAGAAGGGCTGGTTGCCCTATGAAAGTGTCTGTTTGAGTGCACAGAATGTCTGAGCATCTCTACACCTGTCTTAAAATGGTGACTGCTCAGTGAGATGGCATCACAGAGCTGAACAAATTCATACAGCAGTCAGAGAAGATACCACCTCCCACTCATTCCTTACTCTAATTAATGATACGTCTAACAAAAGAAGTAGCTTTTCTCTCTTTGCTCTGAAACCCAAATCCAATACAGCATCCTATGTCACTTTGGTTCTGGGGAGAGCAAAGGGAAGAAGCACACCTCGGTGAGTGGGCCTGAAATCCGTGTTACAGCAGTGCAGCACCGCGAGCAGAACCTTACTGCAGGTGCGTGAGGGTGGATTTGAAGGAGAAAGGAACAGAATGCTCTCAGATCAGTCTGACCACAATGGAGTGGCTTTTCTTAATCCATTGCTTTGTACAGTAAGATTAAAATTTGTGACAGACTTGTTCAGACAAAGCAGCTGGAGAAAGTTCTCCAGAAAACTGTGTGTTTTGAAATCAGGTTTGTCATTGACATGGTTTGCTATTAATTGGAAATACATTGTAGAACTGAATTGAAACAGACTTCAGTCAAAAATTACTCAGTTTTGAATTGTTAACTCCTGTATCTCCTCTAATGGGGTCAAAAATGCTATTGCTTACAGAAATGGCCAAGTTGAGAAGCTAGGCATCTGAACTGTTAGGGTTTAATCCACAATTTAAAATTGGGTTTGATTTTAGGACTTGTAAATACAGCAGACAAAGCGCTTCATGGAAATATCTAACAGAACAGCCATGAATTCCCTCTGAAAATAGCTGTCAGCATTTTGGGTACTGGTACCATTAACACTTCTATTTCTGCTGCCTCAGCTCCCTGCTTCCAGATGATCCTGTCTGTGCAGGACCAATTGATCTAGCTTCTTCATGGCTCTGTCAATGCTTGTGAATAAAATGGGATGCTCCCTAAAAAAAAGATTTTTCCCTCCCAAAAGAGGAGGTGCCTAAGGTGCCCTTTGGGAGCCTGCCTGGGAATGTGCTGCTTGACATGATCCAGAACTGTTCCTGAAGAGTGCCAATAACTGCACAGTGGAGATGTTTCCCAGAGGGTATTGAAGTCCATTTTGTGCCCTGGTCCAGTGGGGTCTGGTGAGTAGGTGCAGTGTAGAGAGGCCAAGGCACAGTTCTTCCCTGCTGATCAAAACTGGATGAAAGACCAAACACACAGCTGCTTCCTGAGCAAATCTGGGCTCTACTTCTACTTTCACTGGCACCTGTTCAGACTGGCAGAATACGAGTCCTTCATTAACATCATTATTAATGAGCTTGCAATTTGGGAATCCTATTTAAGCTAAATATTATCTAAGCCTGTTCATGACTAACTGAGACATACAGTGCAAGCCATATGCAGAAACATTGTAGAGAGAGTGTAGAGACCTTCAGATTATATAAGTTTGGGATCAGACATTTCCCTGTCCCTCTTGTTCTATAGCTGTGGAGGACAAGAGTTACAGTTAGTTTTGAAAAAGTGGTATTTGAAAGACTTTTTACTGGCTCCAGCACTTGTTTCTTAAAAATTAAATTCTGATTCTATTTTAATGAAAGAACAGAGGAACAGTAGTGACAAAGCAAATATCCCTAGGGAAGCATCTGATTGAAATTCCAGATGGAACCGAGATAGGCAAAACGCAGCTGTCCAAGTCTCAGACAAAGGGCCCTGATATGCAGAGATATTCTCATCTTTGCAGATATTTTCAGCCCTCGCATTTTTCAGTTTGTCTCTGCTAGAATGTCCAGGCACGGAGCAGAGCAACTAATGTACCAATGCAGAACAGAAGGATGGTACCTGTCCCAGGAGGCTGAGGATAAGATCTAAAACATATGTATATTGGCAGAGATGCCTGCTTTCCTTGCAGACACTTCTCTGGAGACACAAAGCTGACTGACATGAACATCTGACTGCCTTTTCTCCTGTGAGGTTCACAAGCAGGCTGTCTTCATACCTGAAGGACATAGCTTCCAGGACACACTTCTGGTTTTTCTGGTTCCAGCAACACTTCCACAAACATCACAGAGTTTGGCAGTGGTAGCCCCTTTCTACTTCAAAGCCCTTGCTGAGGCAGAAATATGGTCTTCACTATCTACATCAGCTGGCTGTAGGCATATGCCAGCACCTCATATGGGGAACCCAAATATGCTATGAAAAAAAATATCCACCAGCCATAAAGAACAGCACTTCATAGCCTTGACAGTGAAAAACTGCTGGATTATTTCTCCTTCTTTTCAAGAAGTATTATTGCAAAGTGACAGTTGGCTGGGCAGCCCTTCTGCTATTAATCTAGGGGACAGGGTGCCGCCTTGTTGAAAAGCCAAAAGCATTTTCTTCACCAGGTTCTTTCCCTTGAACATCTCCCACCCAACCCACCTGCTCGTGGCTTAGAGCAGCCGCAGTCCAGAGAGGTGCTGTGTTCAAGGGTTCATGAAGCAAATGTATTTTGCAATACTTTTATGCTTACCTCTGAAAGAGCTGCACATGCTGAATGCCTTTGGTGTAAGTCAAGGAGTGGCATCATTAAATTGCTGAAGAAAAAGGATTAGGGGTACTGACACTGACTTACGCTCCTGCCAGAGGAAGGAGATGTGCTATTTCAAATAGGTTGATAGGCTTCATGTGAATCCTCCAGCACTTCTTGCTAGCACTCTACAGCAGGATCAGCTTTTCTCTGCTGGTAGCCATCAAACACATCCACAAGTAATTTTTTAGTCAATTAGTTAATTCCTACATGATAACTTTAGGATGTTTTTCTGTTGTTTGTTTTTATCTAAGCATTCTCTTGTCAGATGGATCAGCAAGAAAAAAGGTTATGCATGTAATACATACATGCATACATACATACAGTAATTGGTATATGCAGGTGGGTCATGCCCCTGATTTGCTTCTGAATCTAGATTTTAATCTAGATTTTATTTCAAATACTTTGTTCAAGTTTCTTTGCACTTTTTTTCCTGCTACCTGCTGTAAGAGTTAAACACTCCAATAGCCTGTGATTTAATCTGTGAACAGACGGGTTAGAATAAAAGAAAGCTTTGAGAGGGACCAAATGAGCCAGCTTTCTGTCACTCTTTTCAGGCTGATTACAAGTTTCACACTGTGCTGTGCCCCTTTGGAGTATTTTACAAAAGACTTAAAATCTGTTGAAAAGGTAAATGAAATTCATCTAGGAAAAAAATGAAAAGGTTTTTCTTTCTTTTGTTCTACCCAGATAAGGGCTGCTTCTGTATTATTTACAGTCTTTATGCACAGCAAAGCCTGTTGACATTCAGAGTGGCTGTAAGTGTCACTATACTTGGGAGACAGCCCAGCCTGCTCTACGCTCTTGTCATAACCAAGTTGCCCTCCTCTCCAAATGAATGTTTAGTGAAAAGAAAATACATTTTTACAGCCTTTCCACAAACCATGTACATTATTTTCTGAGCAGTCTCATTAAAACAGGAATGTAACCATCTTTTACTTGCTAGAATTTCTGACTAGGAAATAACAGGAGTGATACAAACTGTGTTAATATTATTTTAATCACTCACATCTTTTAATCTTCCACTCATAAGAGGTGGAATGGCTTTTCTTGTAGAGCAAAGCATTCAAATACATATTTTGTATTTTCCCCAACTGCGTTAATGACACCAAGCAGGTTTCAGGGAAATCAAATTAGCTTCTCCTTTAAATATTCATTAATTTTAACAGGATGGCTGGAAAATTGGTCACTAGCTATTTTGTAAATAGCACTCACAAATTGGCTATGTCCTTATGATTGCTATGATCTTTTTTAAATACATCAATTTATTTCTGTAGTACAACATCACGTTGCTACAGTCACACTTGGGGCCATTAGTACAGCCATTGTTCAGCTGTTTTCTGCAGGGCTCCAGCTTAAGAACTGATACTTTGATATGACCTTGTACGTGCTTTGTGAAGGCAGTATGTTATATCACACCAACAGCAATCCTCAGGAAGCACTGAGGAGAGCACTGAGTCATAAACACTGTAAAAACCACAAAACAACAACAAATGTAAGTGCTTTGGAAAACACGTGCTAAATTCCATTTTTTATAAAAGAGACTCCTGAAGGCGTGAGTCCTCAGCAGGGGTTTTTACACTGTTATTTGGTTGCTTTTGACGCTGACTTTGTGTATACCTATATTATAAGCCTGCTATAGTTTTGTTCCAGATTTCAGAGTTAAAGGTTCATGAAGAATCCCAGCAAGCTGGCCACAGCCAGGGTGTCCCTGGTCTGCTGCACATCTGCTGCTCAAGTGACAGACACTTGCTGAGTAAACCAGAGGTGTCTTCCATGAGGTGGACTTGCTGAGGAGGCACTGATTCTCTGCCTCAAACACCGACTATTTTATCCCATAAGTTTTCTTATCAGAGCTGAGCTTTGCATCTGTAAATGATGTTGATCGGGGCTTCAGGCAAGTTCTGTCCTTAGCTGACCACTGAAGAGCTGGAAATCTAGGGCTGGTGTCTCTCTTCCCATCCATACAAAATTTTCTGGTTGGCAAAAGCAAATCTTGTGGAGAACCTTGATTGATTGACCACTTTTACATGTTATAGATAAATTCAAAGGGACATTTGTGCTTAGAATGCAGGATGAACACACATACATAGTATGGAGTCCTATAGCTAAAGCTCAGGATGATATTTTGGAGTCTTATTTACAAACTAATTCTTGATGTGGATGTGTACAGCAAGGCCCAGCTAACTGTGGTGTCCGCAGTAATTAGAGTGGATGGGAAGGCAAGGGCAGAAACAAGAAATGGGAAACAGGAAATGCAAAACCCAAATTCCCCACAAAATACAAATCAACAGCATATTGTATAATCAGGGAATGTTTCCCAGAGCATTATGTGGCCATGTAGGGCTTGTCTGAATCATTTCCAGTTTTTCAACATCCTGTAAGAAGAGTTTCTACAAGGTTTGCTGCTGATTTAAGTGTTTCAGTTAGGCTATGGGTTTCCCAGTCACCTATAAGCATATGTTATCTGTTCTGGAATTTCTGCTTCCTCCAGCTACGTTTCACAAAAATTCAGGATGGCTGAGGTTGTCAGGGACCTCTGGAGATCATCTGGTCCAACTCGATGGTCAAGCAGGACACCTAGAATAGGTTGCCCTGTACTGTGTGTCCCCTTAGCACATGTAGAAATAGTTCATGAACTATCTTATTACTTTGTTCCAAAATTGAATTTAAATTGGCTTTTATTTGGATTCTAAAAATCCTTTCAAACTTGCACTGTCTCAAATATAGCTCCTGCCTTTCACTGTGGCAGAAATCATACATTTTCACTCTCATGTCACAGAGAGCCCAGACAGGGAAGATGTTGAGCAATAGCAGGAATCCCATTCTCAATTTGCAATTACTTTGTGCAATTTATCACTTAGCCATTTCTTCATTTGTTGGTCACTGGCTACTTTTGTGTGATGATGAATGCAACTGCCAGCATATTAAAAGGAAATTTCAAAATACAAGGGAGAAACACAGACATAAATCACAGAAATAATTGTACTTTCTACTCTTTACAGGAAAACAATTCTTTACTGGTAAAAAGAAAGGAAATGATCATAGAATCATAGAACCCTTAGAGTTGGAAAGGGCCCTTTAGAGGTCACCTAATCCAACACCCCTGCAATGAACAGAGATATTTACAGCTTCATCAGGATGTCCAGGACCTGGTCCAGTCTCACTTTGAAAGCCTCCAGGGATGGGGAATCCACCACATCTCTGGGCAAAGTCTTCCAGTGCCTCACTACCCTCAACTGTAAAAGACT
This sequence comes from Centrocercus urophasianus, assembly GCF_019232065.1. Taxonomy (NCBI): domain Eukaryota; kingdom Metazoa; phylum Chordata; class Aves; order Galliformes; family Phasianidae; genus Centrocercus; species Centrocercus urophasianus. The sequence goes on from NW_024884142.1 coordinate 22,337,428, forward strand.
TTTTCCTTATATCTAAACTAAATCAATCAACTTTAACCTTGAAACCATTTCCCCTTTTTCTATCACCAGAGACTCTGTTAAAGGGTCTGTCCCCTTCTTTCCCGTAGCTCCCCTCCTCAAAGACTTCTACGAGGTCATCAGGGAATGTTCTCTTCTCCAAGCTGAACAGCCACAGCTCTCTCAGCCTGACCTTGCAAGAGATGTGCTCCATCCCTCTTCTTGCCACACTCCAACAGGTTCACATCTCTCCTGTACAGAGGACTCCACATCTGGATGCAGTACTCCAGGTGAGGGCTCACCAGCACAGAGAAGAGGGGCAGGATCTCCTCTCTCAATCTGCTGGCCATGCTTCTCTTGATACAATTGGCTTTCTGGGTTGTGAGGGCACACTGCTGGCTCACGTCCAACTTCCCATCCACCAGTACCCCAACATCCTTTTTGGTATGGCTGTGCTCAATTCTGTCATCCCTTAGCTCATATTGTAAGTGAATGTTGCCTGGGCCTAGGTGCAAGACCCACAGCTTGGTGTCATCAGCAAATTTGCTGAGGGTGCACTCAACTCCACTGTCAACATAATTGATGAATATTTTAAAGAGTATTCGTCCCAGCATTGACCCTTGAGGGACACCACACCACTCATCTTCATCCAGACATTGAGCCATTGACTGCCACTCTCTGGACTTGATCCTGCAGCTGTTCTTCATTCATTGAACAATCCATCCATCAAATCCATACCCCTCCAACATGGAGATGATGTGGTAGGATATTGCGTCAAAGGCTTTACAGAAGTTGAAATAGATGGCATTGGTGGCTCTTCACTTGTACACTGATGCAGGGACACCATCATAGAAGGCTACTAGTTTGGTCAAGCAGGATTTGTCCTCAATAACGCCACGCTGATTCTCCCATGGAGGAGACAGGGAGGATCCTGAAGACCTCCCTGTCTTCAGTGTGCCTAAGCATAGCTTCCAAGAGGATCTGCACCATTGAAAGTGGCTTGGCAACCATAACTCTAACATGTAATGGAAAACACAGCAACAATAGTGGGGTAGCAGAATCCCAGGCTGCAGTAAGTAAGGATAAGCCCAAGTGCAACAGCCACAGATGTAGAAACAAAGGGAAAAAGCAGCTCACCTTCAGAAGACCTCAGGTAGGTAGGGATTTGCCAACCCTTAAATGACGTCTGGGAGGGGGTGGATCCTGGCTCCACTTCTTCCAGTCACTCAGGTGCATTGCATGCACCTGAGCTCCTTTGAGTTGGTCCTGCCTTCCCACCAGGTGCTCAGTCACTGTTTCAGGCCATGACTTCACGTTTCCCTACAGCAACTATATTAGCTAATTCCCTCAGGACTCTGGGATGGATCTCATTAGGACCCACAGACTTGTGGATGTTCAGGTTCCTCAGGTGGTCATGAACCTGATCTTCCTGAACCTGATATGTTGCTTCCCCAGTCCCTTGCTACCAAACCAAACATTTGAGGGCTGTGTGATGAGCTGTTATTAGAGAAGACCAAGGCAAAAATGTTAAGTACCTCAGCCTTCTCCTTGTCTGTTGTTACAAGCTTGCCTGTGCCACTCACAGTTGGGGTATGCCCTTCTGGACTTTTCTTTTCTGGTTATCTGTAGAAGCCTTTCTTGTTCTTTCTGGCATCCCTTGCCAAGTTCAGTCTAAGCTGGGCCTTGGCTTTCCTGATCCCATCCCTACACAGCTTGCAGCTTCATTATACTCTTCCCATGCTACCTGTCCCTGCTTCCACTGCCTGTGCATTTTATTCTTGCCCTTCAGTTTAACCAGCAGATCCAAGTTCAGCCATATGCCAGTCTCTTACTTTTATTTCCTGGATTGCTATGCATGACAATGGAGAACTCTTGCTCGCTGAGGAAATCTTCCTTAAAGATTTGCCAGTTCTGCCCTGCAGTCTTGCAGAAGACAGTTCCCCAGGGTAGAAATATATCAGAAATTATGTATGCGATACATCAGAAGTAATATATATGGTCATATTATATGAAGTATATCACTTGCATTATGACAGTGTTTTCTATTCTGTTTAGTGTACATGTTATAGTCAATTGCATCTATGTACATCTGCTTTCTGGAGCCTAATGCATAGGAATTCAAACCTTCTTCAATGACTTTCAACTTTGAAAAAAAAAAATTGTGCTCCTAAAAGTCAAAAATATTGGTAAAATAATAAAATTATTCTTCCTCAAGTTGAGTCTGTTTTGCTTAAGACAGTAATTGGTGAGCAATCTCCCTGTCCTTCTCTTGACCCATAAGGTTTTTCATCCTATTTTCTTGCCATGTTCTTGAGAAAGGGGAGTGAAAGAGCAGGGGGCTGGGCATCTGACAGCCAGCCAACGTCAGCCTACCAGAGGGGAATGTAGAAAAAATACAGCATCTTTCACTCAACCAAGTGTTCCCCCCCCCCTCCCCCCCCCCAAACCACAAAAAAAAAAAAACCAAAAAAAAACCAAAAAAAAAAAAAAATCTTTGAATCTAATGCTACTAATCCTTTGCTTTACATTTTCTACATGATTTTTAGAGAGGCAGTGGGTCCATGCATATTAATTTCCTTCCTCCCTAATGTTATTTGTGCTTACAGCTTTATTGTTGAACATCCAGAGCCTTGATCCTCTGCCCCAAAGACTACTGTGGCAAAGTGATGGGGAACTTGAAAGCAAACGAAAGCTTCCCAGGGATCTGTGGAAACAGGCAAACCAGGTGGACACTTCCTTGCCACAAGCAAAAAGCAATTATCCAGGCTGGAATTCAGGTCAGTGTAGCAGGTTATGGCACTTTTGTTTCATTTTGCTTCAGCAAGTTGAAACACAATAAAAAAATCTCTTCTTTGTACAAGGGGTTTTCCATGTGTCAGGCTGTAGATAATATGCTGTTTCCTTAGGAGTTTATGGAGATTTTGGATGCTATATTGCTGCCAGACCCAACACAAACATAATCTAGGTGACTTCTTTCCTCTGTTCAATATTTTTCACAGGTCATATATTTAAGCCATCTTAACACTCTTGTTGCTCTATACCTTCCACAAAGTATGAGGATGGACACCTCTAAGTTACACTTTGATAATGCCGAATTAACATAGCTGTACAAATCTGGTCATGCTACCTATTACCATGACTGGATTATCTGTGCTGAGTTTCCTTCATGCTCCCACTAAAGAAGATCTGCTTGTGTTTGTTTGTCCTCGTATCACAGAACCACAGAATAATTCTCTCTCACAAAGGTCAACTCAGCTGAGCTCATTTCACAGAAATGGAACAAGAACTTCTCCCGTCATGCTGTCATGTTGGGTCTCCCTTATATGTTCATATCCTTAGGATGCCTTGTTATGTAGATCATGAGGTCTCTTTATGTAGGTTGTGAGATCTCCTGTTGAAACCATCTCATACCCTTTACTTGCAACTACTTCCTTAACTGATTGTATGTCATCATCCCTGTCTCCTATGAGTCCAAATTTAAAACTTCTCCTTGCTGGGTTGATCAGTATTGGCAAAAGCATTTTGAGCAATTTGAGCTGGTGGATCCCATCTCTTCCAAGGAATTGTTGATTCCCAGAGAGACTACCAAGGTCTTGAAGCTGAATCCTGTTGTTGGTAACGGTTATGCAAACTCACTGACCTGAAGAATCCATCCACTCTGCCTCAAATCTCTTCCCTCACTAATAGGACTGAGGAGACATCACCTGGATGCCAAGACCTTGGTCAGCACCCTCAGAGCCATGAAGTCACAGCCCCAGAGCTGCCAGGCCTTGCAGCTTCTCCACTGCACCCCAGTTCTTAGTCTCCAGGAAGCATCAAGCCCCAAAGCAAACCTACTTGCCTAAAGAGAAAAGATACACTGAGGGGGACAGAAGCAGCTCCAATGACAAGATCAAGCATCATCACACTCAGCACGGATCTTCATCTTCTTGTCCAAATGTTGGTACGAAGTTGTTGACTTTGAAGTCTGACTGAAATCAGACAAGAAAACCAACAAACTGTGAGAACTGTGACCTTTCTCCAAGATAGAATCGAAAGGACAGTAGGAAAAACAAATAAAAGAAAAAAAGCCACACAGAGAATGGTTCAGAGTTCTGAAAAGAAGGAAACGAATCAGAATAGCGTGGAGGAGAAAGTTCTGGACTCACAGCACTTAAGTACGGGATCAATTTTGTATGTGTCAGTATCCTGCTGATCTCAGATGGTCTTATTTGTGAGCTGAAATGCATGCATTCAAGGGCTTGGCATAACCTGTGTGCTTCTCAAAACAACAGGAGACATCTCCAGCAAACATAAATTTACTCAGTGGCGTTCTTATAGCCCATACCAGGATTTTTAAAAGGCAATGATTTTGAAAAGCTAGATGAAGAAGGCCCCAGGCTGATAGGGAAGAGTGAATTTGCAGTTTTGTGAATGAGGTATCGTGGTGTCTCATGATTCAGACATAAGCAGTTGAAGAGGTGACCTTATTTTTATGTTGAAGAAACGTAATCAGATGTGTCTAATTGGAGGCTGGTGGCAGGGGAAAGCTTCGAGGCACAATAATTGCTTTTGTCTGATCTGAAGGATCAAGAGAGAATCCCTTAGAGAACCAAATTTAAAAATGAGAGTCTTGTGGTATGTAGATCATAAGATTGATTTTTTTCTGGACATGCCTGGACAAGGAGAAAAGAGCTGAATATGAATAAATGCAATCTTGCTGCCAAGGAGCTGAAGAAGTTATTCTCATCATATCCTTTGTTCTATATAATGCTCACATTTCCATTTGTCTGCTTTACAGTTACACCTTGAGAAGATACGACTCTGCTGCAGGAATGGAGAGCATCCTAGCTGGCTGTGAATTTTCTGTGTGTCAAGAATTTCAGTGTTAGGGACCTATTTGAATGATTTCTAACAACGATTTTCAGCTAAAGAACATTGTTTCAAGGTCGTGCTGACCTTTTCTCTCATGGCTGAGGATGCATAAAGATCATTCACTTAAATGAGAGCCTTCTGTGGCACTGTGGCACCCATGCAGCATGCTCAGGGTACTGAGGTTGGAGAGAAGGAGACCTGCTGGGAAGCCTGACACAGCCAGTGCCACCTCCAGCCTGTCTCCCTGTGTCCTCTGATGCCTGTCACCAGCCTGGCTGTGAGCCAGGGCACGGCTGAACTGCTGCAACAGTCATTGCCTGGGTGAGCACTTCTGACTGGGAGGAGACAGAGGATGCTGCTGTTCCTGTTGTGCTCTGTTCTGTTCTGACTGCACACCCTGGCATTTCCAAAGTAGTACTTTTTTTTCCTGAATAGTTCACATCATAATGTCACCAAAGTCAATACAAAGTAAGTGAATTTACAGTTTTGTGATGCACCACTGTACAAGTTGCCCTTGAGAAACTCATTGTAAGGAAGCTTCTTTAGTATTATATTGACTCATGGAGGACAAGGGCCAGGGAGGACAGATCCTGGAGCACACATGGGGCACTAAGAGCACGATGCCCAGTAAGGTCAGCTAAGATTCACTTCCTTAGGTTGTTTTTCAGGGTCTCCTATTTTTTTTCCACCAGAGTAAGGTCCCACCAGGCAGGGACAAAAACTGTCAAAATGGGTGAAGCCAATGTTGGGCTGAAAAAATGCTGATCCTCTCTCTTGAACACCAATATCAATTGATAATGAAGAACAGAGATCTGAAAGCGCCTTATTAGGTTCTCTCCCAGCACCCTTGCACTACCAGCTTTCTTCCCCCACTTTGGGAAAGGCATGCTGAACGCATACCTGCATGGAACGCATGCTTTAACAGAGCATATTTGAAACCTGCTAACATGAGGGCAGTTGATCTAAGCAGCTGAACCTCCATGAACCTCACTCAGGACTTCACAAGGGCACAGACCTCTGCAGCTCATCTGGGATGCACCATCCCAAGTACACATGTGCTTTCCTCTGGGGCTGTTTGCAGAAATTAGCATGCTTCTCATAGGCTATTTCCTTTGTCCAGCTGTTGTTTCTCTATTTGAATCCTTCCCTTTCAGTGGGTGCATAACTAGCTCACACCATACTGCTGAAAGGAAATGTTGACCTTCTGTCATTATTTCTTACTTATCTCCAACACTGAATATGATACACATCTATCTACATAAGAAAGTCTCCTTCTCAAGAAGCTCAAGAACTCCTCTTGGCATGCTATATATAGGGATAGACTTCAAAGTCTGAGGTATTTCTGTCATCATTGCAGGCCTTCTTAGACGTCTTATTAATGCCAGTGCCACACCTTTGCATTCTTCTCTGCTACTGCTTTTATTACCCATTTCTGCCAGCAAAGAACAGAAGAGCCAGACCCATTCTCTGCAGCTGCCCATTCCCTTTTGAGACACTGTGCACTGCACAAGCCTGACAGAAGATGCATTTTTGTGTGCTGCTTAGCCAAGCACTTTGTCTTCTCTGGCACTCAATGCCTTGCTGCATTTTTCTTCAGCTGAACTAACAGGTTTTGTAAATTGATGAACTACAATACTGGTCTTTTCAGCTGTGGATTGAATCCCAGAATATAGAACTGGTATTTTTCCATTTAAAAATAAATAATTTAAACCTGAATCTCGAAGATGAATAAAAGATTCAAAATATATAGTGATTTGTTAGAATAAAATGCTAGTTTTTGATTCATATCCTATGGCATGTAGTTCTCTATTGTTTCAGTACTTCAATCAATGGCCAAAAATTGGTCAGGTTCCAAACCACATAAGACTTTGAAATAAGAAAAGAAAGGGAAAGGGAAAAGAGGAGAAAAGGGAGAAACGAGAGAAGATACAATTGTTTGTCTTCCTTATTAAGTCTGGTTTTACTAAATTCAGACTAAAAGGTTTAAGTGTTCTTATTGCTCCAGAAGCTGAACTTTACACAATTACCAGGTCACAGGAGTCATTAAATCAGAAGGTGAAGAATCTATCCTTCAGCTGACCTGAAGGAAGGAAGAAGAGGTTATCCCATTTCACACGTGAAGAACAGAAATGCAGTAGCCTAAACTCTACCTTATCTCATGGCAAGCCTCTAACAACAGCAGCAGTGCCAGGCACAGCACTACTCCTTTTAGCATTAGCAGAAAGGACATCTCCAGAGAACAGCTTCCTAAGCAGAAATCACACTACATACATGAATACGCTCAGCACTGACAACTCCAGTTCTTCCACAGTTGCCTGTGGAAAAAGACCCATCAAATAACTGAAGTCAGAAGATTTAAGAGAATGCACTCAGGAGCTGTTCTGTTTTCTGTTGTTACATAGAGGTGGGTTGCATAAGTTTCTGAACCATTGGACACCAATAGACTTGTTTTAGCATAATTTTAATATCCTTGAGTAGTCTCACATCCCTTCATACTTTTGTTTTGTTTTTTTTTAAAGGAAAATATCAGACAGTGCTCACAATACTCAAGCTAAAGACAGGGAGTTGGCAAATGCAGATGGAGGGCTGGCAACCCTGTACCTCTGCTCTCCAAGTGATAGATCTGAAATGCCACTCTCTGCAGCAGGGCTTTCCTTGCCTGACTGAAACATTTCCTGTTGTTGTTTCATGTGTTCAGCCCGACCAGTGAAGTGGTAATTCACAGCTGGTATCAGATGCTCGCCCTGCCACATCTCCCTGCCAAAGCTCCTCACACAATTCGCTCCATTGAAAAGCCAGCTCATTTCCACTTGCAGCCAGTTCTATTCATATTCCCCCCAGAGTTAGTGACAATAAATATTATAAAATCACACAAATCCAGATGGCGTGGGTTGGAGTTGCCAGCTGTTCTAGCACTTGTGAATTGCCTCTCTTGTCCTGTCGCTTGGCTTTCACAGAAAGCATTTCATCAGTTTCCTATGGTCTCACGGCATTTCTTTACAAGCCATCTATCACCCACTCATCCTCAGTTATTTTCAACTATTACTGTAGATATATAAGACAGAGGAAAAGCAAATTGGGGGCAGAAAATCAAAGGTTTTTTTTGTCACAGAAAATGAGGAGTATTTTCCAAATAGTGTCCTCTCATCAGCAGAGAGCATTGCAGTTTTCACCTGTGAAAAGAGGTGAACCCCCTTCAGGGGTTCAACTGATTTTTACTAATTGTCTTTTGTAGGAGACACATCTCAAAGACAAGCAAAGGTTCTCTAATCTTTCTGGTACTTACCACTGCAAAGTCAGAATCATAGAATTGTAGAATGGCCTGATCTGAAGATCAGACATAAAGATCATGTAGTTTCAACCCCCTGTTACGAGCAGAGTCACCAACCACCTGACCAGGCTACCCGGAGACACATCCAGCCTGGCCTTGAATGCCTCCAAGAATGGGGCATCCACAGCCTCCTTGGGCAACCTGTTCCAGTGCATCACCACCCTCTGTGTGAAAAAAAAATATCTAACTAATATCTCCTAATATCTCCTAATATCTAACCTAAACCTCCTCTGTCTCAGTTTAAAACCATTCCCCCTTGTCCTATCACTATCCATCCTTGTAAACAGCTGTTCCCCCTCCTGCTTATATGCTCCGAGTACTGGAAGGCCACAGTGAGGTCTCTCTGGAGCCTTCTCCAAGCTAAACAAGCCCATTTCCCTCAATCTTTCTTCATAGGAGAGGTGCTCCAGCCTTCTTGATTATCTTAGTGGTCAGGAAGTGTCAAATTAACCCAGAAACTGAAATAATGCCATGATTTGTGCAAGTAGCACTGTGTAAATCCCAAGCATTCTGGGGATTATATTGTTTTAGATTTCAGTGTTTTTTATATGCCTGAGCCTGGCGTGGTACCTGCAGGCTGGGGGCAGCTTCCAACCCACTGAGGTTATCCTCAAGAGAAGGGCAACAACATCACTATGGTCGGCAGTGCTATCATTAACGCAAATGTGAACATGGATACAATTAATAAACATGTAACTGCCATTGGTTTTGGTCCTGAGTTTTCCTATTGAAAAGTGATGCAAACAATGACTAGTGGGAGGAGGTACGAGGGGAAATGGCACCAGCCCAAAGTCAGGACCAGTGGGAGGGGGGTGAGGAGAAAGTCTGAGCCCACGAGTGCCAGTAAAGCCACTCAGCATCTGTGGGGAGATGCTGACAGCTAGCAGGCCCTGGAGCTGTGACACCACCAGGAGCAGGCACCACCAGCACTGCAATGCTCACAGCTGCTGCTAATTGAAAAACAAAAAAGGTGTTCTTTATTGCAAGGCTGGACAAACCATATGAATCAGGTCACCCAGCTCAGCCAGGAGCCAGGCCATTTCTTTACTATGAGTGTTGAGGTGCTGGAACAGGCTGCCCAGAGAGGTTGTGGACGCCCTGTCCCTGGAGGTGTTCAAGGCCAGGTTGGATGAGGCCCTGCGCAGCCTGGTCTAGTATTAATGGGGAGGTTGGTGGCCCTACATGTGGCAGGTGGGTTGTAGATTCATGATCCTTGAGGTCCCTTCCAACCCTGGCCATTCTGTGATTCTGTGTGATTCTGTGTAGGCATGGCTGCAGTAGAGCTCAGGCAGGGACCAGCTGAGCATAAGCACAGTTCCTGAATGAAGCAGGAAGAGCCCAAAGAGGCATCTCACAGCTTTTTCTCCCACTGCTCTTTTCACAGCTCTCTGATCCCAGGTGCCACAGAGCTGCCATGTATTGGAGCTGCCGTTGAGCACAGGCACCCATAGATCTGGCGCAGAGCCTATTGGTGTGTCCAGGATCCTGTGCTCAGACCAAAAATTCAAGAACTGTGAGTAACAGCAGTTGCTCCACTGAAATTTACAGGAGGAAATATTAATCAAGATAGGCTCAGCTATTTAATGAAGCTCTTAGCTCCCATTGCTGGAAGGTGAAATTAGATTCACAGAACCATAAATGCATCAGGATTTGGAATGTAACATAAGCCTCTCCTGAAACATTCATCATTTCTACTCATCTCTAAGTCAATGACATTCAGTTTTGGCTGAGTAGAGTGGGTAGAAGAGAGCAGAGCATTTCCTCCAGTCTGGAAGAAGTCTTCCACCATGGCTTGTAAGCTCCTTTTTTCATCTCTAAGTCATCTGAGCAGCATCATTGGGTTAGAACCCTCCTACTCAACAGACTCCTTTCTGTGCCCTTTCTCTTAGCATCACCTCATGCAGATCTCTGTAACATTTCACTTCTTGCCATCTGCATCCTGACACTGAAATTTTACCACCGGAGACCCAGAACTGGAGCATCAGGCATGCAGGAGATATTTGACCTAACTGGTAAGACTATAAGGGTTGGACAGATCCAGGACTGGAGTTATCTTCATCCCAGATTTTGCTCTTGTCACAACATTTTTTTTTCATTTGATATTTTGGATTTCATAGCAAAACAGCGAGGTAGCATTCAGGCACCAAAGTCCTACCTTTACCTTTGTTCTTAGACTTCAGTCTTTCAAGACTGGGATATACATAAGCTCCCAAATTATTTCTGACGAAGTGGATGATGGTCACTGGGACTTATTCAGGTGTGAACAGAAGAGTGTCTGGCACAGCATTTGCCCCTTTTCTGATTTCAGCAAAGAGTTCCCAGAGGATCCAGCTTCTTCTCAGCAATATCCTTGAACTACAATGTGACTTTTATTATACAAACTTATCACCATCCTGACTTTACAAGGAAAGCTCTTTGCAAAGTCCTGGCCAAAATCTGCCCTGAATTTACTTGGTAGGATGCCTGTTATCTCAGTAGCAGAGCAGCAAATGAGTCAGCAGAGAATGTGCCACGGGGCACGTTACTTAATCATTCACATCTGCTGCATCTGGGGGCACATCCGAAATAGGCACTGGTGTTCCCAGCCATGCCCCCAGGAGGCATTTACCCTCCACAAGTGTGAGTCAGCAACATTTCTTTGTTATCTCATAGTTGCAGGAGATTTCAAGATTGAAATTTTGTCAGCAGCATTTCATCCAAAGTGGTGAAAAGCTTCTAAAAAGCACTACTGGGACATACTGCTGCTAGCTTTATGGCACTGGGTCTTATTATCACAAACAAATTCTGATACCTGTATAATCTTCTGGAGAATTACATATTAAGCCAAGGGAGTGCTCACTGCAATCACCTACCTGTGTCCTTAAAGCAAAGGCATTCCCCACTCTTAATCTGAGCTGGGCTCTTTGTGCCCCAAGTGATGGCAGCCCTTCCTCGTTGCTCCTCACTGCCAGAGAGACTGTATGGCCTTATTGTGGTGGTCACAAGTTTGCCAACAGTTCACTGGGGGAGAACAGCTTGGTGCAAATTGATGTCAGATGTCTGCACAGTTTAAGGGTAGGATAACAACAAAAGGCTTGAAAACATTGATGCCAGTTTAGGACAGAGGCCCCAGGACAGGTACCAATGCACCAATGGGTCACTAGCCATCACTGAAAAAGTGCAGCCTGGAGAGCTGGGAAAAGTCTGCTTTTGCTTTTAGGAAAGGCAGTAGCAACTGAGCAAGAAAAGAAATTGTGAGCAACAGGGTACGGTCCCTTATGTAGCCTGGAGAATGAATGTCCCCATTTCCCTCTCAGCATCTAGACCCAGGTGGAGACTGGGGGCTGGAAAATGCCTCAAAATTTCTACTGTGTATATTCTGCATTTTTAGTTAACTAAATAAGACATATTGCCTCAAAGTAATTGAGGGTCCATGCAGGGCTGAAGGTCTCCAGGCCTAGTTCTCAGGAGTAATTTAAGGCCCTAATTTCAGATGCCAGTTTTGAAGCTGAAAGTCTGAAGCTTCCTTGTTTAGGCTTTCAAAGGAAACTGGAGGAAGGAAAGTGTGAGGTTGTTGGTGGCTTTTTTTGGTTTTTTTTTTCCCACCTATTTCTATTCTGAAATTTGAAACAGCTGCCACAAAACCATTATAACCATACATAGTGTTCAATAAATGTCTAAACCTGGAAGGAGCTATGCATGAATTATGTCTGATTTATACATTAAATAAAAATAGAAAGAACCAGTTGAATTTTAAATGCTCGTCTTACACTCAGTAAGTCTTGAAATTATGATGTCTACAGAATATTGCCTGCAAAAATGTCCAGTGTTTGCATACACTGTATCAACCTTTTTGAAAGCATTCCAAGGTTTTATCAGATAAGGCAAATGGGTGGGTGTAATTAAACCTTCATAAATTGGCTTTTCATAGGGAGAACTCTTGCAAAATCATTCTGTTTTTAAATTCCTCTCATTGCATGCAGACCAAGATTAACCTTAAAGAAAGTTCTGAGCTGCAAGTAATTGCTGCAGGTCATTGCACTTGTGGAGGCAGCCACACTCTGTGAGGACACAGAGCATAACTGAGCCCACAGGCACCAGGTCTCTGCCTGTCCTAACCTTGGCTGCTGAAGATGCCATGATAGTGCAGATAAGGTCAATACGTGCAGCTTTCTCCAACTGAAAATGAAATATGTTTGATTACGGCGCCACTGGACAGCTGGGAGCAGAGGCCTTGCTTGCATGGCTCTTCGTGCCAGCCTGGCCTTTCACCATGGGGACAACATTAGGGACTACTTGTAATCATCCCTCAGTGGAGCCAAAGTACAACTTTCATACAGGGTGCAAATAAGTCAACAAAGTCATACCAGAGCTTTGACTTCTACCACTAATTAGAATATTATGTGAAGCTTGTGTTCAAAAAGCTGTGTCATTATATATTGCTATAGCCACAAAACACTCTGGTGAATATTTCTGCTGCTTCTTTGGAGGACCAACTTCAAACTGCAGCTGCTCTCCCATCACTCCCACTGGTTTCACTTGGAAGTGATAACGCTTGGCCTGTGTGATCTCAGGGAACGAAGACATTTCATACTTTGTCTTCCAGTTTATTACTCAACCCAGATAAACAAAGTGTAATAAATTCATTAAAACGTAATTCTAAGAAGAGAACTCCCTGGTTTTCTTAGCTAAATCGCACTTTTGCAATGAACATGATCATTATAAACATTCTAGGCCTTGCTTTAGACCATCTGTGTACACAAAAATAAACTAACCTCATCTCCATCTTATGGCACAGCTCTGTCAGAAGAAAAAAAATCCCAACAAAACAACAAAAGCAGAACAGAGCCCTGTCGCTTCACTCCCTGCCCAACAGAAGCAGCTCTCCAGAGGCACTGAAGGCATGGTTTGGGTGCATGCCCCTGGGCTCGGGGAGGCAGCAGGGAAGGTGCAGGCCCAGCTCCCACTTTGCTACTCCTTCCAGAGCTGGTCTGTCTGAATATACCTGCTCAGGACCAGGCAGCTTGTGACACATTAGTCTATGCTCTCATCCTTGTAACATCCTCCAAAAAACTCCCCAGAAGCAGCTCTGACATCCTTGAGGGTCCGTGCTCACGTAGGACCGATCTTTATGCTGCAGATGTGCTCAGAAGCCCAAGTTGCTGGTAAAACAAGCAGCAATGTCCACACGCAGACCATAAGCCTTGGTTGTAAAGTTTATGTTTCAAGGTTAGAGAAGGTAACTGCCTCCTGTCTGCGAAGGAGCAGTGAACCATCCAAGCCTTTCAGCCTGCTTTCAGGGAACTGTGACTGAATTTCTTAGGGAACCCAACACGCCAGCACATGGTGGTATTGCCTACCCACTCCTTCACTGGGTAACACGTCAACACAGAAGTCAGTCAGCATATCCATCTTAACTCCAAGCTTCATTATCAACACAGACCACACATGAAACATTCCTTCCACACAAGGAGCACCTGCCCTCTTTTTGTAAGATGTAAGATTGTAAGAATCTTGGTCTCCAACATCTGGGGATTCAGAGCACCCACAGATTCCCCCTGCAGGAGGAAAGAGGCTGCTGAAGGACAACCCATGTATGAGCTGGTCCCAGCGCAATTTTGTGGAGCTGGGGTGAAGTTGCCACACAAAAGGACAGCAATTTGAAGTTCAGTTGAAGGCTCCCTGTTCTGCAGGGATTCTGCATATTTTATATCTTAACCTTGTGAAAACACATATTTCACACAAAGTTTTCTGAACAGCTCTGTTTCTTTGGTGTTGTCCTTCTCCATCCCTCCCCACCCAGTTAAACAAAAGACACACCACAACCCCTCAGCGCATTTTAGTAAAGCACACTCTGGGCCTTTCCTCGATGCTCTGCTGTCCGTGGTGGTTTTACTGCTGACAAAAAAAGAGGACCAGAGCCTTTAATGCCCTACTTTCAGGTGTTCGTACATTTATACAAGACTATACAAACAAGCTCTGAACAGCAATTACACAGTATTAGATGTACACAGTATTGGTACATGTTGTTAAAACAATGCTGCTAAATGAAGAAGCTTTATTAGTTTAGAGATTTTTGGCTGCTGTTATTAAAAATATATTTACCTGAAAGGAAATCCAAGTATTTCATATTACAAACAAACGACTGAAAATATAGCAGTAAGCAACGTAAACTATTGCTTTTTATGTTTGTACAATTTTTTGGCATAACACTGCCATACAGTTACAGAATTATAAAATATATCTTTAGAGTGCGTTACAAACCCAGAAACTGGTTACCACTCCTACCACATACATATGGTATTGGTGCTACCAAACATGCATGGCATTCTGTCATTAAACACTGCAAAGGAACACAGAAGAGAGCAGAATAGTTCATAAAAACGGACATGTAGCTGTTTCAGTTCTCAAGTAAAAATCGTTGGGTCTCCTTTCTTTCTTTTTTTTTTTTTTTTTTTTTTTTTAAACCACACCTTCTTTTATTAGAGTAAGTTTTAACAGCAAAGTGTACAATAGGTCCAATTTGTATCAATGCAAAACCATACCTCATTATCTGTCACTCAACTCAAACTGCTTAGAGGGCAGACAACAAAGGAACAGGTTAAGACAGAAAAGGAGCAACTAATAACCAGCAAGCATGCTTCAGCAGGTCCCAAAAATATAAATGCCATAACCCATTTTACTGCAAACAATAAATGTCACGCTGCTAGCCACAGTAGTAAATACGTTCAGTATACTTCACAATAAACCTTAGCTGATGAATATACCACTAGACTTGTAAGCAAGGTAGAATTAAGAAGTGCCAAGTTCCTAAGAAGAAAGAGTCTTCTTTCAGAACAATTTGCCAATTCTCACGTTTGTCATTTTATAGCAAACAGCTTTATGCTTTCAAAAATAAATACAAAAGCCATTAGAAGTGCAAAGCCACAGGAGGTCTCCCTTCATTTGATCTCCATAGCTCTTGAACTATCTTTTAAGAGCCCACTACATATGGCATATATTAAATATATTCTTTAAAATAAACTCTCAATTTCTGCTATAGTCTTAAGAGTAAGTATACTAAAAATGTGGGATATATCAGGAATTGACTTCAGGAAAATAAATGGCTCACAGATGTTACAATTTACATTCCCCTTGGAGGACTGCATTTAAATACTTGTGAGCAGTGAACTCTACTATTACGGTCCGAATCACAACATGAAAGGCGAGGAGAGAGTTCATCTGTAGGCCTTTTTGACTCTTCCATTTTCAAACTCCCTTTGACAATGAGAATACTATTTGAGCAGTTACTATATTTAATCACAATTGGAAATGGAGACATGCATCAAAATTAGTTACTGAAATATGGAATGATGAGTACGGTTCTCAGCACATCCCAGACAGGATTTTTGTCTACTACATAATTATACTACACTGCTTATGCTCACCCAAATACATGCTTTTATTACTTGAGTTCAGATCCAGCACCACCTTGCTCAGACTAGGAAAAGGTTTCTCCGCTGACTGATCTTGCTTTCACACCAGTAGGAATGCAATTCACTTCTGGATTTGGAATCTGACTTCCAGTACTTTATACAGGAGGATTTATATGTAAACATTTATTCTGAAGGGACGAGTCAGATGATATCATCAGCAGCATTAGATAAGTGACATTTTCTGCCTAAACAGGTATCTTATTAGAATTTCCAAAGGCTTTTAGAAACAGCAGGAAATGTACTTCTGTTCATCTTACAGTATTTTCAGTAATTGTGTTCAAACATACTAGCAATTCCTGAATAAACAGATTTGAGACGAATAATAGATTACTTTTGCCAAACAAAACAAAATTAAAATATGGAGCTCACTACCAAAAGGGATTGTCAAGGCTGAAAGAATCACGGGAGGAAAAAATTTAAATGTATGGAGGAAAAAAAAAACCAAACCCTTTATCTTTTCTTTCACACCACAAACTGTTGGTGGCCATCGCTGCTCCCAGGATACAAGGCTGAATATATCTTTGGTTATAACCGAACGTACACCATTAATGTGATTTTGTCAATTTTGTTAGTGGATAAATTTCATTCACATTTTTGCATCCTACCCATAAATCATAGAATCACCAAGGTTGGAAAAGACCTTCAAGATCATCCAGTCCAACCATCCACCAATCACCAATAGTACTCACTAAACCACATCCCTCAACACAAAATCCAAACATTCCTTGAACATTTCCAGCGTCGGTGACTCCACCACCTCCCTTGGCAGCCCATTCCAGTGCCTGACCACTCTTTCAGAAAAGCAGTATTTCCTAATATCCAGCCTGAATCTCCCCTGGCGCAGGGGACTACTACTTTTGTCACAAATACATGACGTGTATTTTACCATAATTTGTGATCAGTTTTGCATTAACATACTTATGATCACTTGCTTTTTAATAAGAACGAGCAATGCTGCATCTTCCAAAACGAAAATGCTTTCCAGCTCCATGAGATTATTTTTTCCTAAATACTGCAGTATCATCTCAGGCAATATCATATCTTAAAAGACTTGCCTCTTAGCCATGATCAGCCACAAACATGGTTAGAAGCCATCTATAGTGATTCAGTTTGCATCACAAATACTATCACAAAAGGCTGTTACCAAGCAGCCTCTTTACAACAGGTGAACCAGTATCTTCTTATTCCCTCTTTGCTCCTGAGGCACTAGACAAGTCATTACCGTCACAACCTCCAGGCAAAGAAAGGGGCATAAAATAATTCAATTAAGCAGACATAGATAAATTTTATTAAATAAAAAAAAAAAGCAAAGGAAAAAAAAAAAGCTGTTTTCCATTTAAAACTCCCTTGACTTACCTTATAGGTAATTTTGACACCCACCAAAGTTATAAAAAGCTTAAAAGGTCCGTAAACTTTTTGAGTTTAGTAGATATATGCAGATACATGTAACTGCAGATTGTTACTATTTTCCTGGAACAATTCACAGAGGTTTATATTGGGTTACATTAAATATTAACTATGGTTATACAAATGCTTAATTTGTTAGACTGCTATTAACTTAGAGCAGGAAACTGAGGAGCTGACCAATCCACAGAACAGCTCTCAGAGGCTTATTGCAAATATATTTAGTATCCTTCAGGATCATACCTTTAAATACAAGCAGTAGACACCAATAACTCAAGTCCTGTCCCTAGACATGTGCAAGTGTGTAAGTGCTCTTCTTATCTGAACGGCTGGTGGTGCATGCCTTGTGAATCCAAGCTTTCAGCCTGTATGCTCCACCACCCTCAGGTACTGAGATACAGCCACATCCCAGCAAGTAGGGCACAGAGATGGAACTAATCTTAAAGTGTTGTATTTTTGCACGCCTTGTACAATTGCCTTCACTCACACGTACGCACTCCTTAGCATTTTGTCAAGTCACACATTCAAGTATCCTCACCAAAGGATATACAGAATCAAACTCACAGACCCGTGAATACGCACACTTCTCCCTCAGTTGCAAAGGCTGCTCAGATGTAAGAACCCCTATATGGGAGGTTCCCATTCAATTAATATGTGAATAGTTCAGATCCTAATAAAACACTGGGCCAACACATTGTGATAGAAGTACAAAGAAATCCCTGAATATTTAAGTGCACAGCAAGATTAAAAAAAAAAAACAGTTTAATAGTGAGCAAGTGTCCTGACTTTGTTTGCACACACTCAGTGGCTGTAGTCAAATAATGAAGTATTGGCATTTATGTGAATTCTTGAAAACCTGAAAGCCAATACTTACAAACAAGCACAGGGTGTTCCTAGCTGCCAAGGACACAAGTCTGTAATAAAATGCATCGCACCCATTTGGTCCTCAGTGGGATGCTACACATTGCTCTGCAATGAATCCCTCATTCAAGCACTTGCAAAATCAGAAGAAACAACTCCTCTATGAAAATAATGATACACCATCACATTTTACGCAGAGCAAATTTGTCACTTAAAGCTGAAGAGTCTCATGGGAGACACTTCAGTCTGCTGACATGGATATAAGACACAGTTTACAGAATGAAGGAGGCCAGCTGACACAGAAAACTTTTCTCATGCCAAAGTTCTTCACAGCTAGTTGACATGTCACTGCTGTTATCACTTCTCTCTTTAATAACAATGATAGAAATGTACTGAGATGGGGATTTATAAAAAAGTTAATATGTGTACAAGCTGCAAATTTCTCAATTCTATTTTCAGATACCCTGAATGCATACAACTGCCAATAAAAAAGTCAACTTTTACATTAAGTACTTAAAAGAGTGGACAACCAGCAGGCACATGCAGGGTAGCTGCAAGATATGTGACAATAACAGAATAATACATTGCAGTGAAGTTTTTGGGTGTGCATCCCACAGAAAGCTACAACCAGCCTTCTGGTTAAAGAGCTATTTTTCTCTTTCTATTGTGTTCAGAAGTCAAATGAAGAAAAATCTCCTGAGATCAATCAAATTACAATATAAATATAATAAAACCCCTACTAACTCTTATCCCACTTGAACACTATGCAATTTTTAAAAAAAATGTTTCATCTCAATACTGAAGTCTAGAAACTGAAGGTTCTGTATAACTAGCTTATACTTCTTCATACACAGTGTAAATTTTTCCTATGCCATTCAAGTAATAACTGTGTTAAAACAACGCTATTAAGTTGGCATGGTTAGGCACTCAAGATTTAAAAAGTCATAGGCAGAACACAGAACTGTCCTCTCTGAGTGTATGCGTAGGGTTGGAGTCTTTAACTACATGGACTAATTTTATCCAAGCGTTTCCTGCCCTCTTCTGCTCAGAAGGTCAGGGACAAACACGAAAAGGAGGACCCTGGTTCAAGACCAGGACAATTTGAAGGTCATTCTCAGCACCAACTAAGTTGTCATCTTTCATGCAGCACTGACTATGATGGAATTCTCTTGCACATTTCCAATCAGACAGACTCAATGCCTGTTGAGCTACCCGGGCTACCCTTAAAAAACAAACAAATAACCAACCAAAACTGAAAACAAAGATTTACATACAATCCTTTCCTTACAAAAAAGCACAGAAAAAGTAGAAACATAACTTTCCTCTGTTTCTTTTGGATGGAAAGAGCTTAATCTTTCTCCATAGGTGCCAAGATCTCTAATTACAACTCTGTTTGACCCCAAGAGAAAAAGCTACCTGGGGAAAGAAAGAGATGATGCACTGCCATAAAGGAAATTAGTGATAGAGAAAAATACAGGACATTCCATCTACGTTTTTAAATCCCTGAAGACAGTCATTTTAAGTTACAAGACTTGAATGAAGTCTTGCAGCACTCTGTTACTCACACCATAGTCAGGTACCTGCTTTATAATATTTCATCAAAAATACATCAAAGGCAGTGGATAATATATACATTTTAAAATAGAAAATACATATAGTAGACTATTTTAGTACTGTAGAAAGCATGAGTTCTACCTACACTACATTTTAATCCACATGGTATACAATTAACTTGCTGGGTAGCATCTTGCTTGACTGAATGGCATGAAGTTAGAAAAAGATGCTCAGGAAAATCATGCGGTCCTTAAGTAAACAAAACCAAAATTCCTATCTTCTCTAGTCAGCCTGGCAGACAGGCTTTTTTCAGTTCTCAGCCTATGAAATAACATGAAAAAGTGAAAAACCTCTGACAGAGAGAAAAGATTTGAAATTCCTTTCACTCATAGACCAGCAGGACTGGCTTTCTTCCACAGGCCAGCATCAGGAGATTCTGCATTGTACAGACCACCCAATTTAGTTCAGATTCAGCTGGACAGGCCAGGTGACATTTCCTCCAATGGCTCTGATGGCTCAGTAGTGTTTTCCTGTGGGGAAAAACAAAACAAAACAAAACAAAAAAACAGAACTGCTTTTGAGCTGCTGGTGGTTGATCCCTAGGGAGTGGGGCTTCCCAGCTGCTAAAGCCAGCTGATGAGAGACAGAGAGCTAAAGAACTTTCATACTGAGACCAAACCTAAGATTGACTCCACCTCACAACTCAGCAGAAGTGGCAAATGAGGCATGAGGAAACCTTAAAGAGACTAAAAGATAAAGTGCAACTTTCCTTGTACCCAAAAGCTGTGTATACAGTTTCACTGTAACTTAAACATTTATTTGATGTATTGGCTATCCAGCTGCATAGGATGCTTCAAGATCTATTGTCTCAGACAAGGGTGCTAATCTAAGGTAAAAGATGCTGTGCAAATGCTGCCATTAGAAATAAACACAGTTCCTAAGGAAAATCCACTTGTGAAAAATTTTGTTTTTGAAATAATTTCTAGTCATTTCACAAAAAGAAATCAACACTGAAAGCATATTAAAAGAAACTTCAATTCGGATGCTCTAAGACTTACTAGAAAATTACATTTAAAATAAATAAATAAATAAATAAACACCAGATTAATTTAATGGGAAAAAGTGCTATTTTTTTTTCCTGCTATGCAATATGTCTGGAAAGCATAATGAATTCCCAGGCTTTGAATTTACACAATAATTTTAAATAGCTACACTTGATTCTCATCTGACAAACAGAGATTAAAAAAAGCAAAATTCATTAGCGTAACAGAAGCCTAATCTGATGCATTCCCAACAAGCATGAACATTTTATACTAGATTAGATGCAAATTTCACCAAGAACGAAGAAGTGATGAATAATTTGCTTCATTCGTTATGAAACAAAGACTTTTAACCTCAGACTCATAATTTGATCTCATCCTTGGTTTTTGTGGTGGTTCCCCCTGCAGGTGTGTCCTCATCAAGGTTATCTTGTAGATCTGACGACACATTATTTGAACAATTCTCAGGGTCACATAAAGATTTATCTGGATGATTTCTGCAGTCATTGTTCATATTTTCATCATCCTTTCTGGAATAAGAAGTGTCCTCTTTTTTGTCCGAAGGATCGTGAATTGCTTCTGATTTTGAAAGCTGACCACTATCAGCACCGCTGTTCTTTTCACTGCTCTGCTTAACAGCATCACAGTTCATTTCTTGTTCATCCTGATCATTTTCTTCTCCATTTTTTCTGAGTTCTACTTTTCTCTCTTCAGTTGCTTTACTAGCTGAGGTTCCGCTTGTGGATGTACTCTTAGGCTCTTTCAGTTTCTTATGCTTAGAAATATAACTACTGTGCACAGAAATCGGAGATGCTGGCTTTTTATTTGTTTTGCTTCCCTCTGACTTCTGTTTTCTTGGGGGTCCCCAGATAAAATGCTCTGATGGTGTATAATGCTGCTGCGCAAATCTCAGGAGCTTTCTCCTTTCTCTTCTGTCTCTAATAGTATACACAAAATACTCTAGAGCACTTTGCTTAATATTGGGAATGGTATCTTCCACAAGAGCTTCATGGAGAATAAATTTTACCAGGGGAGATTTGAAACTCTCATATCCAAGTTCACCAAGACTTTTCAGAATTCGAGTGATTCTCAAGTAGTTGTGTTGAGACCTTTGGAAGAAAAGGTTAAAAAAAATCCATTGAATCAGAAAAGAAAAGCCTTACAGAAACAGAACTGGAAATACATTTTCTCATTCATTTTTAATCACTCAAGATATATACTTCAAACTTTCTGAAGTTTTATTTTTCAGTTGATGAAGCCTGCCAGGTTTCATCCATTCATCATCTTTGCAAGGATGTTGGGACTGAAAATTAATGTCTGCAAAAGGTACTGAGGCAGTAGATGAAATAAATTTATCTTCTCAAATTTGTTCTGAAGTGTGAAGCTCCTCATAAACACATATAAGTAAACAGTAGAACTTAAACACCTAAAATTTACACAGCAGAAGTTAGGTTAGAAGAACCACAACTCCTGATTTAAAGTAGTATAGCTGCTCACTAGTATTATGAGTAGCTACATGGTAGCGTGTACACAAGTAGACACTCATATAATTACTTTGTATTATAACAACATAGTAATTACAATCTATGAATGCACAGTGAGTGACTTGGGTCTCCTGAAACCTCATTTTATCTGTGGCCTGACTCTGAGCAGGTCCCTGTTAGTTGGCTCATAAAATTTGAGTGAAATTAGTAACAAATTATCCCCATTATTCAGATTTAGCCACCAGCAATCCTACCTTAAGAAACAAGTTTTCATTTAAACAGGAGAACAAGATACTGCAAGAAAGCTGCTGGTACCTCTGGCCTTAGAGCTAAAAATAAAGCAATCGCAAGATGTGAAAAGAAATTTTAAATATATTGCACTGGACAAAATTCAGTGCAAACTTACTCTCCCTGTAATGATGAAGTAAGGTGACAAATGGTCTGCTGCTGAAAGCTGAAGGTAAGGTTTGACTCAATACAAGTCTAAGCAATGTAGTTAATAAATATCAAATTCAAAATAGAATATGTTTTGAGGAGGGAGGAATATCTTTATAAGTCAGCTTCCATACAAGTGTTGAGAATTTGATTTTCCTCAAGAAAAAATGTCAGTACAAAGACAAGCAACCCATTCCCTGTAACTGAGAAGCTGAGCTTTATGATCAAGTGAGAGCATTCTGTAGCAAGACAGACAAATTACTTTGGTACTGTGATCTTCAACAACATCTCAAGCTGTGTACAGAACACAAGGATGTCAGCTCCTTAACAGGCAAGAAGCACAACCAAAAGAGAGGTCTTCAGGACCTTCCAGGTCTCTGGGAAGACCTGAGAGTTGCATTTCAAAACCTAAAGGGGGCTATAAGAAAGAAGGACAGACTCTTCAGTAACAGCACAAGGGGAAATGGTTTCAAGCTAAAAGAGGGGAGATTTAGACTGGATAGGAGGAAAAAGTTGATTTTTTTTTTTTTTTGTAATAATAAGCAGAGTGAGGCACTGGAACAGGTTGCCCAGAGAAGCTATGGATGCCCCATCCCTGGAGAGATTCAAGGTCAAGCTCAAACTGTCTCTAGGCAACCTGACCTAGCTGTGGATGTTCTGGTTCACTGCAGGGGAGTTGGACTGGATGACCTTTAAGGTTCTCTTCCAACTCAAATGATTTCATGATACAATTTTATGATTCAGAGAAAGGGGAAGGAAGAATGTACAACAGATACAAACTAGACATTGAGTATTTCTTTTTATCTTTTTTACTGGCAACTTTCAGAAAAAAGTATCTTCTCTTTCTGTAGGAAACAACAGACTAAAGAGATTCTACAGCAATTCTGGAGTCGAGTGCATGTCATTACTTACTCATTCAAATGCTGAAATCTTTCTTGCCAGTTAGCAGCTCGTGCTACATTTCCAGTTTTATCAATTAATTTTATTCCAAAAAATTCCAGCATCATTTTGTAAGCCAAAAGGAATCTTCTAATTGCTTCCTTTGTTTTCTTGAACTCCTAATAAAGAAAACATCCAAAATTCAAAGTGACATTAAAGCAGGTGCTTCTGCATTGTATAAAAACAACTCTGCATAACAAGAAGTAGTTATGTATCAATATCAGTGTGATGGTTTGTTTTAAGCTCAACTTGTATTACCTCAATTTCATATGTAGTTAATTCTTTCGCATAGAAGTTCAGACCTTGTTCCCTCAGAGGGAAAAGCCTGTTAAAAGAAACAATGAATTACAGCTAACAGTACATAAACACTTAACCCAGATAATCCTTGGAAATAGAAATAGGTAGTAAGTGACCAACCACTGTATGTATGTGTGGTTATGTTCCAGTTTTTCATAATCTCCTTTCCATTTGTTTAGGACTTCTTCAATATAAACTCCTGCACAAAAATAATCAGAAAAAATTGTTAGGCAGCCACCAAAACCAGCTTTCAGCTACATAAAGAAAGTACATCATTTATGCCATTTACATGGCAAGTACCTCATACTGACAGAATACATGCTTTAATTTTCTTTCACATACTGTGTAAAATAAGGCCTACTAAAAAAAAATAATTTATTTAGTTGCTGAAACTTAATTAAAAATAAGAGTTTCATCAAATTTTAATTAACAAATAAATCAATTGACTTAAAACACTTAAGGGTACATGACAATAACTTAAAGAAATACAATTTTCAAAATATTCTCATTTTCTAGTTTTCTTTGTCACACTGACTGGTAATTGACCAACCACTTAAGTATATTATTGAAACATGAGTCAACTGCCATCGCTTAAACACAGGAAAGTTCTGCATATTTATCATCTTTCTGGAATAGGCCTCAACACTTCCATAAATCTTTCATTCTAGGAATCTCTCCTGCTGCAAGTAATGTTAAGATTTGAAAATCTTTGGCAACTTTCTGTGGCCAAAAGTATTGATGCCATTGCTGTTAGTTGGAACTTGGAAGCTCAGTTCAAGCTCATCAAATGGAAAGTTCAGCTTTTAGTAGCCTGAAAACAGTTGTGGCATTTAATCAGCTCTTCTTGCAATGCCAGAGTGACAGAAAAAGGAGACAAAGTATACCTAAAAAAAATTAATCATTTTTCACATCAAGATCACAGACATGAAATTCAGTTACAGACCAGGGTATCTTTTCACTGTACACATGCACATAAGGACATTACTTGTTCCAAAATCTCTCTCTCTTCCCATGAACAGCCAGTATTAGCATATTTTTAGACTGAAACCAGCAGTTCAACCACGGCAGCATGGCCTCTCCCAAATTCAAATAGCACAGGAGTGACCTAAAAAGCCCAAAGCCCCGTTTGAATGGTCTCCTATTACACATGGGATACCTCTGCCTAGTGAAGTTTTCCATGTCAGTCCCAATAACAAGTGAAAACTCCCTTTGTACTTAAAAAAAGTAGCCAAAGAGATAAGAACACAAAGTTTACAGTGCAGGCAAGGCTGGAAGGCTGGGAAAGGATCTGACTAAGAGGCTCTCCTGCCCTCATCACACCCCACAGAACTTGTAAAGTAATTATGTTTTAAGTATCAGAAAGCTTCCCACTGAATTCCAAGGTCTAGAGACTGTAACTCAAGAGTCAGTAAACTGTGGAATTAAACTTCAGACCTAGGAGTGCTCCACAAACATCCTTTCTTTCCCTCAGTAACATTCCCTACTACTTCAGCCCAAAACGCAGTAGCTTCAACTCCTTCTAAATACTCTCACGGACCCAGGGCAAGGTTAAGGTGGTAACAATTCTTTCCCATCCTCAAAAATACCTTCACAGTCAGAGCTCTGTCATCATGACCTCAGCTTTCACGGCCTATCAGCTAACTCTTGACACCACCACTCATGATTTTCTCCTGAAAAAGAAAATTTTAAAACTTGCCAAAACTAACATTTGCCTTAGGAGGCAAGGCCTCCTATAGCTTCACCTGGTTAATCCTCTAGAACACCTCCTTCCTTTTCCAGCCTTTAAAGGATCACCCAAAACCTTTTCTCTTACGGGCTCACATGGTCCTCTGAACCTTTCCCTTTCTTTCTTGATCTACTCTCTGCAAGTGAACTTGCAGGTAACTCACAGATCTAAGTTTTCATCTAGCCAAGCTGAAAATGCAGTCTTCAGCATTAGCCTGTGTATATCTAGATCTAAAATTCAGGATTATTATCTTTTTTTTAGCATAACCTGACTTATCTTCTCACTCACTGAGGTTATTATAACTCAATTTTTTGCCTATCAACAGCTGTAATTTTCAACCTTCCTGGCTATACTGACATCTTTACATCCTTCTTGATAACGTTCCAGCTTTCCATCAGAATTTAGGTATTTCATCTCAACACTGTTTTTCTTGACCTTGAAAAGCACACTGTTGCCAACTGTACGTCTACTTTGAATGCTGCTGAAAATGCATTTCTAAACAACAGCAGCTTTTTTTTTTTAACTTTATATTCCACTTTCAGTCTTTTCTGATCTGTCCAATCCTATGGTGTCACAACCTGTTTGCTGCAAAGAGATTGATTCCTATCTCTGACCAGCCCTCAACAGCAGCCTCCACTTCTCACTCCTTATGTATTCAAATACACGCTTTTGTATTTCAGCTCCTCTCACGCTGAGAAAAATCTCTCTGCATACACCTTCAAAGTAACCTTCTCATACTTTCAGAACTCTGCTGCTTGAAGCTTTCTTTTTTTTGTTTTTTTGTCAATGGCTGAGCTCTCATGTGCCAAGACTCCTGCCTATCGTTCTAACCAACACTGTTTTATTGTCTCCTTCTGCTTCCCCCATCTGTCTGCAGCCAAAGTATGAGAGACAAAAGGATGGCAAACTCTCTAGAGCAAGGGTTTGTCATTTTCCAGCTTGTTCTGTGTTTGCACAGTACCTTGCTTGTGAGAGCCCTGCTTCATTACCAGAACCACCAGGGACTCTGATTATTATACTACTGATAACAAAACAATTTCTCACACATGAGGAAGTGACAACATATTCATTTTCCCCTCGCATGGTGCTAGGAATAACAGCCTAAGCCCTGTCACTCCTTTTCAAGCAGCAAGAGTTTGTTAAGCATGGTGCAACAGCGTTATCTTTGTTTAACAAAAGGCAGTGCCTCTAGAGTAAATGTGTTGTGCTAACAACATCTCATCACACTTTTCAGCACAAGAAAAGCATGACCTGTCTAGAGGAGAAGCAAACTTTGGCTTAAGCATTATCAGCCTGTTATCAACATGGTAGTCCAATACAGGAAGTTCAAATCATACAACATATAGCCACACACTTCAAATTTATCAGATAATAACAGTATTACTCTGTTATTGTTGTGGGTGAACGTTCTACTGCTATCATTATTAGTGTCACAGATTACTCACCGTCAGGTTTAAAAGGGATTTTATTTTTGTAAAAGCGGAGATTGCACAAGTCATTTTGGTATCGAAGATCTTTAAAGTTCTGCTGAAAGAAAGAAAATAGGACATTATCAGCCTACAAAACACAACCCGCTACTGAGAACACCCACAAAGTGACATTCTGCTCTTTGAATAATGTGAGGACAATAAAGGTTTAGCATTTCAGGTAAGCAGTTTAGAGATCTGCCAGTTCCTTCCGACCACCTCCTTCTCCCACTGAGAAGAAACAGCAAGCATAGCAGCACCTGGCTTCTGGCTCAAGGAACCTCCAAGGGACCATTATCCGGACTCTGTGTACCCTCTCCAGTTTTCAGTGCATACAACTCTTTCTGGGATTCTGTCACTATTCCCAGGCTTACACACCTCATGTGTTTGCACATACATCTAGGATGAAAAGATGCTGCCCTTGTTTCATCCCCCTCTCACCGGCACACACTGGGCCCTTCCAGCAGCTTTATGACTATTCTTATTTCTCATATTTATTAAGCATCATTACATTCAGAATTTCCCAGGTCACGTGCTGCTCTCTACTGAAAAGAGAATTTTAAACCGTAAAATATTCTTACTGGATACTGATGTCGGTACTTGTATAAATCCCTTGCTGCATAGAAGCTTCTCTTTGGCTTGGCTGTCAGCTCTGTTCCATCACCGCTCTGAAACATTTAAAAAGTAAATAATAATGGTACACAAACACACCAAGTACTGAACCTGAGTAATATTAATTATTTTTCACAATATTTCAGCAATGTAAACATACACAAGTACACATATTTGCCTACTGTCTGGTCAAACACCAAACATCTTTCTGCTGAATACATACACATACTTACTCCCAAATTTAAAAGGTAAGACTTTGAAGCAACCAAGATGGTGCTAATAGAAGATTAAATAAGTAACTGAATGTGAAAATGCTAATTTTGATCAGGAAGCCACATTATTTGCAAATAATATTTGTCATGTGTATCTTGACTTAACTGCTTTCCCTGCATTCTGTGGAAGAAAACAGTCACAGACAAGCAATCTGTAGTGCAAGTGCCTTCATGAACTGTTCTGTATTATTCTTTCCTCAGAACTTAAGTTACAATCCTGGTGAGAAATACCACTAAATTCCCAAAGGAAAACCTGCAAAGAGAAAATGCACTTGTACAAGGCCTTGTCCTGAACAGCAGCTGTTTGCTACAACCTGAGACAAACAGAGCACACCAAGGTCAATGGAAGTCATTCCACTGACCGGTGAGAACACTCGAAAAACCAGCATGTATTGAAGAAAAAGAAGTACTGCTCTACAGAGCAATTCAACTTGCTGCCAACCACTTTATTTTCTACATTATTTCTTTATAAATATACCGTAACAAAGTGATTTGGATTGTTTAATTCTCTAAACTAAGTTTCTACACTAAGACTAAAGACCAAATAAGAGTGAAAAAAATACAGTAATTCCACACCTTGCCACCGGCAAACACAGATTGAAGTCACAACTAAAAAGGGAAACTTCTGCGACCAAGATTTATTATCGTATACTCATTGCTTATCAGTATTACATTACTGCCAGGTATTTGTTTCCACGCAGCCCAACTCTGACTGCAGGCAAAACGCGCCTACCTGAGCAAGCGATAGCCCGACACAGGCACCAGCAAGCCACCAGCACCGCGTATCAAGTAGAAATGAAAACAATAAACGCTTATACTTGTTTAATTTTGCACAGCGGCAGTTCGTAAGCCAAAAATCCAGACCCAGTCGGTGCGCCTTGCGTTCGGGGCAAACTCCGGCGACACTAACGGCCAAGCAGCGGCTGCGGAGGAACCTCCGCTCGGAGCCGGCGGGTGCCACGCCTCCCCGCCACGCCTGCCCCAACGTCCCGGCTCTTCAACCATTCAGTGCCGAGGCCAAGTTCCAGACTACACGCAACGCGACACGGAACCTCCGCTGGAAGCGGGAGCAGCGCTCTCGAGGCCTCGTTTCTCTCAGCACGGCCGTTCCGGTGCCGGCGCGGTACGACCCGCCTCCCGGCCCGGCACGGAGCTCCCGCAGCCGCGAGCGGCCGGGCCCGACGGATGGAGGCGGGCCAACGGAGGCCTCTTCCCCGCCCGAGCACCCGCGCCGTTCCTTCCGATGGAGATGCGGAGTTCCGCACCCTGACACGACGCCTCCGGGTGTCGGAAGCGGCCCGCCCTCCCTCGGGTCCCCCCGCCAGCGGTTCCGCAGATCGGGGCGGCGCACCGCCTCGCTCCCTCCCTCCTCCCGCCCCGCCGCAGCGCGGTGCCGGACCAGGGCTCGTCCCGGCGCGGGCGGTACCTGCTCGGGGCCGCCGGCGTCCCCCTCGGCCCGCTCCCCTTGTTCCGGCGGCCGCGGAGGCTCCTCGGGCCGGTCGTCAGCGGCGGGCGGCTCTTCCCCGCCTCCCGCGGCGGTGCACACCCCCTCCTGCTGCTGCTGCTGGCGCCGAGGCTCCCCGCCGGGCTCCGGCGCCTCGGGCTCCGAGTCGGTCTCCCAGGTGGAGTCGCAGTCCTCCACCGTGGTGGGCTCCTTGAAGCTGACGCCGCTCAGCAGGCCGCCCATCGGGCAGCGCCGGGCCGCCGCCGCGCCTCCCGGAGGCCGCGGAGGCCGAGGGCTGGGAGCGGCCGCCGGCTGCCTACGGCTGCGGCATGGCGGGGCGGGGCCGGGGCCGCTGGGGCCGCTCCCCCGCCCGGCCCCAGCCCACAGCCGGGAGCGGGGCGGAGCTGCGGGTCCGGGGCTTCCGCGGGAGGCGCCCGGGCGGCGGGGGGGAGAGCGGGGCTCGGCCCGGCCGCGGGGCGCGTGGCGGTGCTGTGGGGCTGAAGCGGCGTCGGAAGCGCCGTGGGAATCGGCGCCGTTGTGAAGTTCTCCTCTCCGAGGAGAGCTCGGCGCCCACCGGGACCGAGCCGGGAGGAGCGAGCCGAGCCGGGTGCGTGTCGAGAAGATGGCAGCTCCTTCTGCGGAGCCGCTCGTGTTGTGAGCGGCAGCGTGCGGACACGGGTCGCACAGCGCACGGGTTCCGTTCCTGTGAGGAGGGCTCGGGGTGCGGGAGGCAGGGCTGAGGGACTGCGGCGTGCTGCCCGGGCGGCTTCAGCTCTTCCTGAAGTCCCTCGGGCTTTGGGGTTAAAACTGATACGGCAGGGCGGGTTTGGCTGGGTAAGGCAGAGAGCTTTGTACTTGGCTAGAGCGTGCGTTTGGGACAGAAGCATTGCCTGGAGAGAAGAGCTGGTGAGATGGAGGCTTATCCTGTTGCAGTGGATGTGCTCAACTCGGGATTAAAAATGGGCTCTTTGCTTCTAACCAGAGTTGTCAGGCCGACCATCTCTGCCTTCTTCCTTGCAGGCTGCTTGTTGGTATCCATTGTATGGAGCACTGGTTAGTGCTGACCAGCTCAGCTTGCCCTCCTGTTACGTCTTTTATCTATGCATCCCACATTGACTGTGTTTACATTAGGGACAGCAGAACTTCACCTTGCACATGAATCCAAAAACAGGTGAAGATTTGTTAATCTTTAGCTTGTGTGGCAATTGACTTCACACACAAATCTTCCTGTAAGAAAGCTCTCTCTTGTACAAATAATTGCACCTTATTATAGAAAGCTCAGTTATACCCGAAGAGCAAACTCCTGTCAGCTTTGCTTTGTCAACTCATCACAGAGTTTTAGGAGGCCTTTTTAATGATCTGGAACTCAGGCCACTGATAAGAACTGGGAGTCAAATTAATTGACTTGGTTTCATCATTGGGCAGTGCCAAGAGCAGAGGATTGCTTTGCTTTGCTTTTGATAATCCAAGTAATTGAAGTGATGTGATGGAGTTTCCTGAACTACTGGTAAGTATTTTTGGAGTTTCTTAAGAGTTGATAGCTGAGCAGACCATATTGCTTGCAATCCATGCGAGAGATGATATAAGTGAGGCTGGCTGAAGTTTGGGTCACCAGGGTAGTATGTGTTTTGTTAGCCAACCAGATATGTTGTAAGGTATTAGTCGTTGCCTGGAAGGAAAACAGGATAAAAGAACTCTCAAATTAGAAACTGAATTGGTGATTGTTGGTATGGCACTCCAAAAAACAAAAACAAAAACAAAACAAACACCCAACCCCTTCAAATACTCATCTAAATTTTTTATGTTTTAGCTGTAGTCAACTCTCATGCAATCAGTTTTCATCCTTTAGCTTACCATTGGACTAGTGGCTAGTTTCTGAGTTAGTCTGATGAAGAAAAAGAGGATTGAACAGCTCTTATGTAGATTAACAGTGATCCAGAAAGAACCACTAGTTGTGAAGAGATGGGGGACCTGGTTTGGGACCTGTCTGCATTGTCGTGCAGCTGAATGAGGAAAAAAAGGTCTCCTTCCCTGAATGAGTCATTTCCTATTTTTGTCATCAGTTACTTGCAACTGTACCTCAGCTGCCCAGAGGGATGTAGTTTGGAGTCTTTGAGATGACAATAAGCTCTGGATGTGGCGGGGCAGATCTGTACTTTGCCAGGCTTTTATGTTTTTCCCATGAACAGTGTCTTCTTTCACAGATGCAATTTATTGCTGGTTCCAGTTCTGAATAAGAGGTTGCCAGAATTCATGAAGACTTTTCAGCACCTTACTTGGCTTCATAGGATGGTAGTTGAGAGTTTAATCAGATCTCTGCAAAACAATCCTTAATAATAAAAAAAATAATTTTCAGTCATCTCATAGTCGTAATTGGTGGTTAGAAAGTGGTGAACTTCTGGCACTTCATTTTATCCAGTTATTCCAGTACAAGAGATTACTAAGTGCTAAAGCCAGGAAGATCTATTCCAATCAAAGACTCTGACTTCTACATAACACAGGTCAGAGAAGTTTTTATCTCAGCCATCTTCAAAGAAAGACAGAAGATCTTAAGAACTGCGGGCTGCTATTACATCAATTACTGACTTTTTAAACATCATGTGAGAATGCAGCCAGTTTCTCGAGAGGAATTAATCCATCTGTAGGATGCAGCAAGGCCTAAATAAGCTGCTCAGCACCGACCTCTAATTTATTTTAGGGTCCTCCACAACCCCCGTAACGGGCTGAAGCCAGCTGCCTGGGCCAGCACTCAGCTTCCCTACAGCAGGGCTCCTGAACTGCAGTAGGAAAGCCATTATATTTGGCTGTAGATCCTAGAAAGGAACTCTCTGAAAGAAACCCAGGAGAGTGCTTTGCATGGCCAGATGTGGGCATCCAGGTGGCCTTGGAGATTGCCTGCTGTATCCAACTGCTGCTGCAGAAAGGGCTCCAGAGCTCCACAGGTCACATGGTGTGCTTGTGAGCTCCATGCAGATGTCTTGGCTGCTCTAGAACGTCTCAAATACGTGATAGGCCTACCTATGAACTGTGCCTGTATATGCCTGGCTGGTTGGCTGAATCACTTTGAGCTGCATTGACTAGAGTTTCATTGATTCTGGTAAGTCAAGAAAGTTGCCTTTTCTGTGGTCATTAAATAAATAGCCATTCTTGTGCTCCATGAATAATAGATAACTATAGAACAGTAGAAGGAGGTGATGGTGTCATACATTGCTGATACATCACTACAGTGTGTGTTATTTCATCACCTACAGCTTGTTCCCCACCATCACGAGGAGGCAATAATAAATTCCACTCTGCTTGAGTTAAAGGGCTTGACTTTTAGTCCACTTAAGGCAGGGGCATCTGCTTCAAGTGCAGTTCAGCAGTAGCAACATGCAGACATGCCACTGAAAATGAAGCAGCACCTTTGTTAGTCTAGATTAGGATCTCACTGTGCCCTGTAAAGGATATGGTCAGCAAATCTTTTGTCTGTTTTCAAGACAGCCAACTCTGACCTTCTTAACTGAGTTTTTGTATGTGACTGAGTGAATTTCTGCAGTCAGGATGGTGCAGTGCACCTATTTCAAAAATCTAATTGACGTCAAGCTTGACATGACTCATGGAGCTCATTGAATTCCTACGAATTAAAAAATGTCAATGTTAAATGGTAGGCATTTGTGCAGTTCTGTACTTTGCTCTCAGAAGGGCAGTTGTGGATCTCAGGTGGTTCACGATGGACAGTTTGGAGATGGCTGCCATCATTACCTCTGACAGACTCCACAGCAATCAGTCCCTCCTGGAGGTGGCTCAAAGTCATTCAGTGTGAGTGGGACAACTAACTGCAGGCAGTGACTGCCACCACCTGCTTTCCATCCAGCCTTTATCATGCTTTGTATATCACCTGTACAAACCTGCATAAATAAAAAAAGCTGGTGAAATCAATCAGAAATGCAGTTTTTATTGGTTGCTGATCCTTCACAGATTAAGGCAGATATACAGAGAGTGAGATATAATAGCAAACAAGCAAAACCAGAAACCATCAACAATACTGTCTTTCATTTTCTTATCATGGGCCCAGTGATTTTTACAGCTGTGTGGGCTAATTCACATAGTTAAACTATTGTGCATAGCACTAAAACACCAGCTCAATCCTTTGCTGTATAGGGCATGGCTTTTTTCTGTGTTGGCCCTTCCTGGCATTCTTGGATGTCCCCTTCTCCCTATCCCTGCCAATTGTTTATTCTCAGTGGGAAGGCTGGAGGGAGCAGACTGCACAGCTGAAGAGTTCAATGGCTTTGGAGTGACAAGCAATAAATGGCCCACACCTTGTGGCATGAAACCATTTAAGATGGAGCTGAAGCATGCAACACTTTGCAAACATGACCTTCAGAAAACACTCTGTAGGCAGTTGGTATACGCAGATACACAGTTTATGGAATGAAAGATTTTTTATATCTTATTGCTCCTATTATATTCCTTATCACAGGCTTCCTTAGATCAGCACAGGACAGCCTTATCACCGTGGTATTGTGCACTTCTAGTCTGAAGAAAGCACTTTAGTAGAGCCTGTAAAAGCCCTCTAGCCCTTTATCTGCTCAGTGCCACCCATGCATTAAGTGTTCTTGTCACCTGAATGGAGCTTGAGAGGTGGCAAGTTGAAGAGCTGTAATACTACTGCAGGTGACACTGAAGAGTGAGCAAAGTATAGAAAACTCTTCTGATATGGACAAGCTGAGTTATGCCTTAACAAGTAATCCTAAGGAATATTCACTCAAGGAGTCTGGTGCAGTAACTTATATCATCTGAATATAGTAAGTGTGTGCAATATTTCAAAATTAGCTTGCTTAGCTTTGTAACACCCCATAGTACAGCTTGAACCCACCTTGCAGCCTCTGTACAGTACAGGCAGCCTCTGGTGTGCTTGGGAAAGACATCACTGTTTTTTAAATCAGTGTTTGGCTGGGCTGAATGGACCATTGGCATCCAAGTGAGTTCCCTCTGTTCAGAATAAAGAGATGAGTCAATAAGCACAGCATTGTCCTTCTGCATGTGGCAAAGTGGTCCAGCAATATATTGGTGGTAGTGTGCTCAAAATGCATTGAGTATTTTGATCCAATTCAGTACAGTACAGTTTACTTGTAGCACACTTGCAGAACATTAAAATGGTGGCATTTTTTGTTTGTGGTGTTTTATGTAATGCTTCTTTGTAATGGGAAGCTACAGGTTAAGATCAGGAGATAAAGTAAACATTGGAACGAACACATGTTAAAAGAATATGCTACATGTTTTTATGTATTAGTACATTCTTCAGAGGAAACAGTATGAAAATGAAATAAAGGTTTCCAGGCATACAAGAGCATTAATTTTGAGTTTGTTGGTTGTAAAAAACATCCATTGTGCTGGATGTTTTGTAAGGGAGCTGGCTTGACATGAGCAGTTCACTCTCGTGGAGTTCACTCTCATGCAGGTGTCTGCAGATGCAAGAAATGTGAGAGATCTCCTGTTTCTGCTCCTGATGAGAATGATTACTATTTGCATTAAATTTCCATGAAACGTGTCACCCTGTAGCACAACTCATAGCTGGCCTACAGCTGTAAAATAACCTGTAGTTCTGAGAGCATGCAAAAAGCAAACAAACACACAAATCGAAAACAAATCCCACAGCATAGTTTTAGGACTAAAAATGTAGAGTAGGAGAAATCACCCTCAGCAGTGTTTTTTGAACAGACACAGCTCCAGTATCATGGCTTTGGTGTGTTCTTTCATCTACATTACAAAGGAATGCTTGTTGCAGATAGTGTGAGCAGTATTCATTACTTATTTAAGCAGCTTGATAATTTGGTATGTTCACAGACCACAGGTTCTCAGTGCCGTCAGTTATCCACCAATATATGATTTAAACCTTCTTTCAGTATTCCTTTATGCAGTCCTGAGATTTAATGAGGTTGGCGCTCAGATGGTGGGGTGAAAGCTAGGGATGGCTGATGTGTTTGTGAGACGTTTTGAGCCAGGAAGAAAACATCAGGAAATGAATAAAACTTGTGAAAGAAATCATGATTAGCATACTGGGTATGAAAATGATGGAAAATGAGAAGTGATTCAATTTAACTAAAAAACAAAAAAAAAACCACCACCACCACCAACAAAAAAAAACCAACAGCAAAAAGCATGACAACTACATCTCTGTCATCTGTCTGAGATACAGAAGGATGTCAGCTTCCCATGCAACATCAGACATCTTCAGCTTCTGTGCCTCTAACTACTTGCTCAGAGTCCCCTGCAGAAAACTGGAACTGTTAGGTCATGATTCACTTAATCCTAATATAAACATTTAAATTTAGGCCTGAAGAAGTGTCTCTTTCTTCAAGGGTGTGTCTCTATTAGTGCATTAGTCTGGATCAGAAGAGTGCTTTTACCACTAACTTCCCAGTCCTTCCACCTACTGGGCTTTGGTTCACATTATGATTCACAGAGTCTCAAAGCACATTAGCTTAATTTTTTTAGATAAAACAACCTGGAAGATAAAGTGCAGGAGTGCACATAATGCACTGCAGGTGCAGTGGGCATTCAGTCCATAGGAGTAGATTAGGGCTAGTCTCAAGACGAAAAAGATCTCCAAAATGTTCATGTTCAAAAGGCCAGGTCCTCAGCACTGACTGTTTTGCTCTACAGGTCTGCTGTCAGTTCTCACTGTCTTCTACTATGAGATAAAGTGAAGAAGTGAAAAATGACCAAGAAAAGGTCCTTGCTTCTTTAACCATTGGAGAAGTTTAGGAAAGCAAGATGGCTAAGCTAGCAGACTTAAAAGTGAATGAAATGAATTGCTGCCAGATAGACTCTATACTGGTTTTACAAAATGCATTGTTAAAAAAAAAGGAAGCATCATTTAAACATAGGCAGAAACAAGCCCTTCATAGGACCTGCAGCAGTGAATTAATTGAGAATGTAATGTACTTGCTGATTACTGATTACTCTTCCAGGCTTCCAGAGTTAGTATATCTGTCTGAGATGGCTAGTAAATTCAAAATACAGCTAACTGTGGGATTTTGTTTATAGCAGTAGAGCTTCAGGGCTTCATCCAAGCATAAATTATTGTAAGCTAACTGTGATGTTATTACCTACAGGTTTATATAGCTGCAAAAGAACAGCACAAACTGCAAAACAAAGCATAAAGACCATTTCTAGCACTAGTGACCCAAGTGCACCAGTTCCTTAAGTAAGAAGTTATATTACACACCTGATAATAAAGTATTAGCACAACTACTGGAATCCCAAAGCAAAAGAGAACTCTTTAGGTTAAGTCTGTAAATTGCAAGATGGCACAAGAAGCTGGTGAAAAATATCACTAAATAGGGCCCTACCAGGAGCCTGGAACACACTGATGTATGCTTAAAGATGGTCCTGAATTTCCATTGGTTTTGGTTCAGTCCTTTGGAGATAGTTCTTTGGAGACGTGATGGCACTTTGATGTCAGACTGTGTTGGCACACCAGCTGCTGTATGGTTTTAGTGTGCTACCAGCACTGCTTTAGTCACAGACCCAGAGCACTGCGCCACATAGGCTGCTATGAAGAAAATTAACTCCATCCCAGCTGGATCCAGGACAGAGTCCAGATCGTCTTTCCCTCTTTATCACCTGTCTTCTGGGTGAGCAGATTCCTGTGCCATATCCCCTGCTAGTTGATTACCCTTAAGAAAAGACAAAGTCATATTCATGGCCTACACTGGTATGACAGCCCTTGTGCAGGAATGCCCAAGAACCTAAAGAGTAATTGCTCAAGGCTGGCAACTTCTGTCCCAGAGGAGAAGAAGGAGGTACCATTCAATCAAATCTCTCCTTGTCTTAAACCTCTCAAGTCCCATGCTGGGCACCAAAAAGGACCATGGTGGGCTGCTTGCTCTTTCCTCTCCTCTAGCAGGATGGAAGGAGAACATAGGAAGAACAAAAGTGACAGAGCCTGTGGTGTCAGATAAAGTCTAATCAGTAAAGGAAGAGAATAAAGGAAGTGAAACATGGGAGACTGCACAGGCAGACCGATGTCCTGCCAGTCTCTGAACATTGGCCCACCCCTTCTTCTCCTACCTCAGCTTTTCTTGCTGAGCATGATGCTTACAGTGTGGCATATCACTTTGGTCCATTTGGATCTGCTGTCCCAGCTGTGTTGCCCTCCCACTCTCCTGCCCACTTGCTTGCCATGGGGGCCGAGTGGAAAAAGGAGAGAGCTTGGATGCTGTGAAAGCACTGCTTAGCAGCAGCCATTGGTGCGTTTCAGCTACAAATTCAAAACACAGCACCATACGGGGCCATTGTGGAGAAGCTCAACTTCATCCAAACCAGCTTGCTCCACCTTGGAGCAATCACTCCAAGCGGTCTTTTACAAGAAGTGCCAGGTATGGCATAGTCTAAGAATGCTGCCTTTGCTTCACAAACTTTAAGGTCTTCCTCATGCAATGTATTTGTATACTTTCAGGGAAGTTTCATAACCTTTTACACTTCCTGTAAATGAATGGACACTGATTCTTTGGAAGAAAATGACATTCTGTTTTCTGTAATACCTCCAATTAAAACAACTAGATTTGACATGTTTCTGTAGTTTCTTTCTCTTAGGATTAGTAAGCTCTTTCAACCTTTCACGTGGTTAAAATTGTGCTTTCCTGAGAACACAATTCTGAGTAAATTTTAGTAAAGCTGCTAGACAAATAGTATCAAAATCTTCCCTTCCCCCCCAAATTATGTATATGTTAGAAACCTCACAAGTGGTCTGCTCTGTAAAACAGGTGTAGTATGGAAAGGAATTCATGTAGAATCACTGCAGCCCTGCACTTTAAAAAAAATCAAAGCTTTGTACTGACTTTCTGAGTGAGTACAAAACCACCTCAAAGTCTAAATACAGCCTGCCATGAGGAGCCATTAAATTTTTATTTTTGCAAGCTATACTCAAAACTAAGGGGACACTATCCAGTACATCTCTTAATAGCTAATATCCTTTTAAAAACTGACATTTAAAAGCAATCTTTGTAATCTTTGGTTGAAAAGTATTCCTATTTCCACTTCAGTAAAATAATAGATTCATATAATTGTGGCTTCTCTGCATGGCAACAAACCAACACAGACAGTTCTGGTCCTC
Source organism: Centrocercus urophasianus (assembly GCF_019232065.1). Classification (NCBI taxonomy): domain Eukaryota; kingdom Metazoa; phylum Chordata; class Aves; order Galliformes; family Phasianidae; genus Centrocercus; species Centrocercus urophasianus. The sequence continues at coordinate 22,375,704 of NW_024884142.1, forward strand.
TGTGGATGTCTCTGCATGTAACACAGTTTCATACACTGATGCAGTGCTGCTGCTTCATTCTCTAACACTTCTTTTCATTTGTAAAAGAGGTGTATCCTGAAATAACCAAGAATTCTTTTACTGCAAGCATTTATCTCCTGTGAGAATGGAGAAGGCTAGCAAAGCTAATCAATATAACAATATAGAGAAAATCATACAGTTTAGACATGAACAAAAATTTACATCCTTCCTTATGCCTTATTTTCAGAACAGCAGCATCAGTCTTGCTCTCCTTGCAAATAAATGTCTTTTTCTCTTGTATTAAAGCAAGTTGCTTGTCCCAGTCAAGGACTTATTGTACAGCCCCGTGTACAAAACCATAGGATGCAAGCTAAATCCCTGACCTTGGGTAATTCACTTCAGATCAGCTCGTGTTAGCACTGGTGCAAGTCAGATAGCGTGCATGAGCGCTGCACCATTGTCTATCCACAAAACTGAATGCAAAATGCAACAAAATAAAGTGGAAAGTGAGCATAGAGAGTGAAGAAGGGTAGATGAGATTGGTAACACTGAGAAAATGGTGTGTCTTCACCTCAGTGGGCTGTATGCACAAGATGCAGGACCAAAGCATGGATCTGTTAGTTTCCTGGCCCTAAGGTTGCCCTTGTGTGCTTGTTAGATATCACCATAGATCCGTGAGGTGCACCCGGCCTGTGCAGTACTACAGCAAGTGAAAGGCACATCAACACCACAGCCCTGTCATGAGGGCACAAACCACAGAGCCTGGCAGCTCGTGGGTTTGCCTGGTGTCAGGGGAAGGTTTGCATCCAGTCTGCAGAAAGCATACTGCATCCCTGTAGCAGTGATGCCACTCACAGTTACCTGATGAGTAGCTCCTGCTGTATCTGCTCCCTGCTGAGCTGAGTCACTGGTACAGAGTGCAGAGACAGCGATCAGTTCATGTGATGTGCATGACAAGACATTCAAAATAAGAATACAGCACTGACAGTGGATTGTAGTAAAAGCCATGGCAACCTAAAGTGTTTGACTGAGAACATGCTGTGTAGGATCTCTGCCTACTAGCTTTCTTTCACTCCCACATCAAATTCTTTGTCCCTAATGGGATGCTACCACTGTACAGATCTAGGCTGAGCATTCCTCCAACACTAGGAAAGAGATAGTTACCAAGTTATCCTTTAGCCACTGCTCATATACCAGCTTTTGAGATTACCAACATGAAGACGTACATCATGTTGGCAGGATCTGAGCAGGCTTCTTAAGCATTGAAGAACAAGGACAACTGAATTAGTCACCCTAACTCTGATGTCTGGTGACGTCTGTGGTATTCAGAGGAATCAGAGATGTTCAGTATAGCAAGATATGATACCAGTCTTACAGTAAACCTACATCTAAAAAGCATGATCTATTGGCCAACCTGGAGACTTCAGATTGAGCAGATACATTTGAGCAGAGCACTTAAAAGATGGCAAAAGGATGGAACATGTTGGAAATTTAGGCTGTGCCTCCAAGTTCCAAGAACTTAGTGGGAAATCTAACCAACAAGCTCTGTTATACTCAGTGACAACCCAACTAATGCAGCTCAGGGAGCCTAAGAATGATTGGACTCACTGCATAGCAGACAGCTGATGGCTGTTCAGCCAATGCCCTCTATGCTCACTGAAATGGGAATATGCAGCAGTAGGAAGAGCTATAGGCACCTGCACTAAGGCATCAATCTTAAACTGGATTCTGCTCACCTAGCCAGAACATTTTTGACAGCCATGTTCTATATCAAAATTAATAACAATAATAATAATAAAGTGTCATGGTCTAGCTTTTGTTTTTATGGCAGTGCACTGGTTTGGATTGTGACAACTACAGCAGTGATTTATTCATACAGAAGTCCGCAGTGTAAACAGGTATCACACAAAAAAGGAAAGACTTTCATTACTTATTAGATATATTACAAAATGTTCCTCCTTTTCTTTTATGATAGCACAATAACAGTCATCTTTATGTTGTATCTCTCCTTTGAAATGATCCAGTCATAAAGCCTCAAAAATTCAACTGCAGTTAGACAGGCACCATCCTGACCCAGACCGACTGTATTCCCCCATGCATCTCTATCCATCTGCTATTTTCCTTCTTCTATGCCAAGATTATCTATCATCTGGGACAAGGGAATGCCTTTTATTTTGTAGCTGTTCAGGACTATGGAATAGGGGCTACAAGAATACAAATCATCAGCATCACGGTGTCCATGATGATTTATGCTCCCCTGCTAGCCAAAGACCTGAAATCCTTGCATACTTTTTAAGAAGAGAGGCACTGCAAGTATATATTAAAAAAAAAAATACTAGCAGCTCTGGTAGCTGGTGAAAATGATTCGGGATAATCAATCTTCTAAGCTTTACTGCTGAGCATCACCATACTCAGCAGGAGCCAGGAGCACTAGTTATTTTCTTTAGATTAGACACAGGTGGCATCAGGTGCTCTCATCAACCAAAAGGAGTACAGGTAAATTGGTGACTAACCAATTTTGTTTGGTGGGAAACCAATCACAAAGCAAACTGAGGCAGGTTTTATTTACGGGTGGAACAGTTAGGCCAGGAAAGGGATCGAGGCCAGAGGAAGAGAGGGGTGTTCATTGTGGGGGGGGGTTCTGCTGGAATTTGTAAGAAATTACACCAGCAATTGTAAAAGAAGGAATCTCAGAGAAATAAGCTCGCAGTAATTAAGGTGCAGTAACTATGGTTACTAAGGAAACAGTGAGAAAGGAAAGCTGAACCACAACTCAGGGCACGGATACAGTTTTAACACCAAAAGTCTAATTTTAGCTTTCTGAAATACAACTAGGTGCATAGCCCATCCACGTTCCCAATTACAGTATGTATGTGTATGTATATGTCCACATATATATATATATATAACTATCATAGAATGAAGCAAAGACAAAGGGAATAGAAAAATGAGTCAGCTTGTAGACCATCACACAACTATGAAGTTCATCATGTACTCAGAGGAAGCAGTGCTGTGTTTTTAGTTTGACAGCTCAGGGCAAGTGCCCCGGGACTTTCCCTGGGGAATTTCTATTGCCACAAAGAGGAAATGAGCGTCTTCAGTTTGACCTGAGGATTTCTAAAGAGACGCGAAGGCTCCCTGAGAAGGAAGTATGTCTATTGCAGGCTTAGCACAACCCTCCCAGAAAAGGACATGTTAACTCTAGAGCTAATGATCATAAATACTCCTAAAGTGCAGCAAGAACGTGGAATTTGGCAAGTCCCACCAAAACAAAACAAAGCAAACAGAAAAACACTGAGAAAAAGGGTAAATATTTAAGCAAATCCACACTGAACTTCATAGAATTTTTGACAGCCACTGAGCGAATTAATGTGCGTTTTTGAAACAAGATGGGATAGTTTGGAGATCCATAGCTTGGTCCATGTGGTGAGCGTTGCAATGGAGTTTACCTGCTGCGCTGTTTTCCAAGGGCTGTCTGCCCTACAGCCAACAGCCTAGCCACAGCCACCCCAAGGCATGGCTTTGGACCTGAATACAGCAGCAAGGCTGCATTCCTGTTTTGGTAGTGGTAGTGTACTAACACCATACCTGGCTGTGCCCTTGTGCTCTCTTGCAGGCTCATTATGGTTTCCTTACCCAGTGTAGATATACCCTCTAAGGCTGCAATTTGAATTAGTCACCTAGGTTTCTTCTTCAATCACAAGTAAGAAGCAGGTAGCATCACCTCACTCATCCTAAGCAGCTCCTCATCACAAAACCCATTTCAAAGTGCCTATATTTCTAAGCTAGGAATCTAGACTCCCACAGTAAACTGGCGAAGACTGTAGCTTCTCTACAGTTAGGTAAAATGAGTCCCATCCCTTACCAAATAGAGTTTTCTGAAGGTGGAATGGACTGCTACCAGGCAGAAATATCTCAGATGTCCTGGCACAACATTATTTTGCAACACTCTCATCCTTTGGAGTTGTATCTGGCTGCCAGGAGAACTGCATGAGCATATCTTTGCACTGGACACCAAACTGCTTCTGTCTGATAGCTGAGTGGGCAACTTCCCCTAAAGCCAGGACACAGACAAAAGAGCCTATAGATTCATCTTGACAAAGGGCAGGCATTTATGCAACCAGAATGTGTTTACAAGGTTAGCAGATAGGATTGAGGAAGTCAGGCAGGATTGCTAGTAAATAACTGGATACCTGCGCTTATGGATCTGAATTGAGCCCGTAGATTCATGTTGCCTCTGTAGGCTGTTACTGGAAAGTCAAAATATTTTACAAGAAAAAATTTGATGAGTTTTCACCCTGCTGTTTCCAAGAAACGGCGAAGTTTAGTTTTGTGTTCTATTTTTCTTCAAGGTCCTCCTAGGCATTAGAGGTGTGGTTTGATGTAGTTCTATCTATGCAGGTCCAGATGGTGTGACACTGGAGTTATGAGTCACTGGTGCCCTTTTGGACCAAAGCAAGAATCCAGACAGACTGAGAGCAGTAACACTTACGCTGGGCAAGTGAGTCAAGTCCAAAACACATTTGACTCATAGCTAAGATGGATACAATTTTAATATTTATTTTAAAAAATAAGACTGAAATAATTTTCATAATGAAAATGAAGATACCATAATATATTTAGTTTTGGGGCAGTAGGTTTCCAAAGATGACCTCAGTTTCTACATTCTTTCAGCACAATCACAGTCTGAACTCAGTGGTAATACGAGCAAAATTATATGAATTCAGCTCCATTTCTTTCCAATAATGAGAAGAATAACACTTCCTTTATTCACACTAGGATACAGACCCCTGGTCTCAAACATAAAGGATTTTTTTTCTATATGATAAATAATATTAAAAAAACCTGAAGATTTGAAGATTCAAGAAAAGAATTCAGAGTGAGTAAAAAACAACACTTCCTACAGACACTGGTGAGGAGCTTCATCTTAAACACTGGAGTCCTGGAATGAATCACAGGAACTCTCTCATCATCAAAAATTTACGCATCCTATAATCCCTAAAGGGAAAAATCGTATCTGATAAAAATCTTTAGACCAAAATTAGAAAGTAACAATAAAGCTGACAAAACTGTCTGAAGTACCTATTTTAGCAGAGAATTATTAGAAAGTCAGCATAAAGTGCCTCTTAATCATACTCATCATGCATCTCTTGGCAGTAAATCCAAGCAACTCTGGTTTTATATACCTCTACGGACCTTATTTTATTGCTTACTTGCTTGGTAAACTTAAACTAAGTACATAGGCAAAAAGTGTCTAGAGTGTCACCTGGAAAAGGTAACTTCCTATCACTCATTATGAGCCTGCTTTAAAATATCTAGTGCTTAGAGCTAAGAGCGTGAGTTTGCAAAGCTCAAATGACTGGTCAAACCATTGGAAATATGAATGCGGCACATTGAATTTCTCAGTTACGAGCAGTTGAAGCAAATGTCTCAGAAGTTAAGAATCTCTAAATCCCTTAATTTCCTGAACCTTCCAGTCCCCCCAGGAAAGAGCAATAAACCTGGACTTCCTCCCAGCCCCACTAGCTGGAGGATGAACGGTGTTACCGTTGCCAGAGCAGGATGTGAGGGAGCATGCAACAGGTTCCATCAGGCACTGTGAAGTCCCTTGTCAGATGTCACAAGAGTTTCCAAGTTATTGCGTGGTGCTTAAACAAGATAAAATTAATTCAGTGTTTAGAAATTAAATATCTAAGTTCTCGGTGTAATTACTGCTAAAACAGGTTGAAGAGTTTACACGCAATCTCAAAAATAGGCTTTTACACCACATACACATAAATCATTTTAAAAAACAGTTATTATTTCAGATGCTCAAAAATTAGTCCCCTGACAAGGGACTAATTCATAACACTGTATTGCTGATCTTAATCAAATGGACACTATTGTCTCCAAAAGCCTGAATTACTGTGAAATCTTAGGTGCATTATGTTGTCTGTTTCCAACTATATTTAACGTTGCTTTATTACTTAAAAATACAACCTTGAAAGTAAGATGACAAGAACTAAATTTATTTGGTCTAAAGGGATACGAATTAAAGGAAACAAGCAAGATAACTGCATAAATATTTGCACAAAAAGTAATGAAAGGAAAAGAAATATTTCCACTGGGGATTAGTTGTAATAGCGTAAAGGGCTGAAGTTGAAACAGAACCAGTTCAAGCTCTGTCTCAGGAAGAAGTGTTTTTGAAGACACTACGGATGACAGGACAGAAAGGAAACTTTGTGATGCTTTTGTAGTGAATACATTGATCCTCTTCCTTTTCGCCTTCCCAGGTAACTAAAGAGAGGTTTTTCAGTTCTTTCAGGCCTAATTTATTGGGTTTTGCCATCTGATTTTCACAGTCAGAAAAAAAGGTGGCCTTTGTGCCTCCTTATGAGTCACCAAAATCATTTGAGTTGTCAGACCACCACACAATTAGAAACTATCAGGAGGTTCTGTCCTCCATTTTATAGCCCATGTCAAGGACACCAGTAGAGAACACAGCTTCCATATAACTTAAGGGAGGACATGCAGACAGATGAGGAAGGTCATGAAAACCCCATGGTACGCAGCACACTGATTGGGCAGCTTGAGACACCACGAGACCACATGGGAGAAGGCATCCTGCAAGCTGAGGTGCTTTTAGAAAGGTGGGGTTGAGAACACACACTGGGTTTGACGACCCACTCAGTTCCTGAGTGAGCTACGGGGTGATGTTCTATGGAGTTAAGCTGTAGCTTATGCAGAAACTCCTGCAGTTAGCCCTCAGAGCATTTATTTGCATTTTGTGAAACAAATAGGATTCTGCCTGCATGTACAACTAAAAATTAATAATTGAGTTACTCTCTCAGAAGAGCAATACAACAAAAATCAGTTGTTATTAACCTTAGGAAGAGCAATATATTGCCTATACATAAACTGCAAGACTGCACAAGTCCCCTAACACCTAGCCCACCCACAATTAGCATTTATAGATCAGTCATACTGAAAGATATCCTGAAATGAACTGTAAACACCAAGGATAAGCTCCTCTAGTTAGACAAAGTCATCCACTCAGCTCCCTGCAAAATGGAGAGAGATCAATGCTGCCCTGTAAAAGGCAGTGAGAAGCCCAACGCAATTCTCATTGAAAAGTATAGAAAAATGATCAGGCTCATAAAGGAAAATGAAAGCCAGCTTATATTTAAGGGAGAGATATAAAACCTGTATACATAAAAAAAGTACAAGTACCTTAAGCTATAGACACATCACCAAGCTTTAAAGTTTGCTTCTGACAGACAGAACACGTTTGCTTTGACTGAGTGCCAGTACTAGTGGAAGGCCCATGGGAAAACCAGAATACTGTGCAGTTGGGTTGTCTGACCTTTTCTGAGAGGCTCCTGACTCTCAGAACCACTCTTCTGACTCTCAGAAAGGTTGGGAGGGTTTAAGTACAAATTGAAGATGAAAAAAGTAATAGGAAGATGTAGGAAAAAGAAAGGAAAAGAAAAGAAACCTACAGCCATGGAAACATTTCTTCTAACTTGTTCCCTCTGGCATCGCTTTGTTAAATCAATGTTAGCTCTTCCAAGGACACTGCCGTGCTTTAAATGTGGCTTTGGCTGTGGCCAGATGGCTGGTGCAGAGCACTTGGTACAGACTGTTGTTATCAGTGGTAGTGGTGGCTCTTTGTTTCCTAGATGTACATATATTAAAAAATAATGTTGAGGCCTTGCACTCCGCTAGAGCTGGAGTTTCCACCCAGCACCAGTGACCCAGCACCAGTGACCCAGCACCAGTGACCCA
>NW_024884142.1:22383477-22578484 GCF_019232065.1 Centrocercus urophasianus
CAGCACCAGTGACCCAGCACCAGTGACCCAGCACCAGTGACCCAGCAGCACTCCTCATACTCCTCTTGCTTCCTCGCGCAAGCACCCAAACCATAGGAGCACCAGTGAGGGCTGCTGAGGAAGGAGAGCCTCATACAGCTTGCTGTGCTATGCAGCTCTGTGCTGGGAGGCAGGCAGCAGGCTGGTACCAACCAACACGTAGTAAGGCACATCTTAGCATCATAGCAGTTTCTGTGCCAGCTGAGATCACTGCAGTCACATCCAGAGGTCTGCAAGAGATTCAGAAAACAGAGTTGGAGCCACATGCAATTAATTAGTCAAGCTCCTGTACACAGACAGAGATCAAATCAACAGCAAGCGCCTGGGGATTTTATGCTCCTTTTCTCCTGCTTCCTTAACTACTCTGAGCATGACTTTTTGCCTGTTTTGTTGGTTTGGGTTTGTTTTTGTTTTTGTTTTTATTTTTAATCATTTTTATTTTTGCTTTTTTCTTACTGAATTTCTGCTTCCCAGTAAGCAGAGATGAGGACTGTGTGGCAAGTCATTGACTATTCACAGGAGAGAAAAGGAGGTCTCATTCAGTTAAAACAGTAATAATACTAAAATTAAAGTCTGGCTGTGTTTCTCTAGCTACATTACTTAACAAAATATTTGTTCTGAGCTGCAGCCTTCAGACAACAAGAAAGAAGCTCCTTGTTTTTCAGAGACAGACAAAGCAGTCAAATGGTGACTTCGATGGAGCAATGAAGTTATATTAAAGCAGAAAATCAACTGATATTCAAGCTCCATCCCAGCTTTCTGTTCCACCCTTTAAAGTGGTCCCACCACGATGACACATTGAGACGGGTGGACAAAGCTAGAGTTATATATACCCTCTGGAGGATTTGGAGGCCAAAAACCTAAGCATCTCCCAGCTTTTTTCACACCGAATGTGTATTTTTGGCATGATCAGAAGCTAATTAGAATTACCAGGAGTAATTACATGGGCTGAGGCTCCCTGCCAGGCTGTGGCATTGTGGCCCTGGCACCCCACGCAGCTTGCAGTGAGCCCCAGCAGCGAAGCCTTGCATCCAAACCACACAGGTTTCTGCAGCACACGGTCTGAATTATTCCCATAGGAAGATGCTACTTCCAAGTTGTGTTTCCAAGGAATATTCTCTGCCTTCAGTGTAACTGTTCAGTAACATGCATCTTGTGTATGAAATACAACAGAAATGCTGACAGGCCAGCTTTCATGGCTGCTGACACCAACTTTCTGAGCAGGGCTATGCACGTTGTGCTGACACAACCCTTCTCCAGAACAGCTGCAATCACTTGCTGCTTTGGTGAGGGAACGGGGGTGTTTCTTTTCTTTCTTTGCCTCCCATGAAGGGTTCCGAAGTGCCAGCTGTGCCGTAGGGCCGAGGCCACCAATGCTTATGCTACAGATGTGAGCGTGTGAAAGGGAAAGCCATTTTCCCTTCTAGTTTCATTCTTCATTTTTCCTTCAGATGATTTAATAATCTCCCACTCGACAGTATGTGGGTAAGATGGACAGTGCTCAGTTATGCTGAATAAGGCATAACACCTATTTTTCTAAGCTGATAAGCACTCAGGACAGGCAAAATTCCTACAGAGAGCCAGATATCAGCCCCATTTACTTGAAGGTTAGTGAGTGCATTCACAGAATGTAAATGCAGCCAGAGGGTAAAGCACTGGCTTCTTGGGCTCAGTCTTTTGGGGCAGAGCTAGAGTATAAGTGCTTGAAAAGATATTCAAGTAGCCTCTCAGATTACTATACAGCACAGATAATTAAGAGTTCATGTCTCCCTTCATCAACAAAGTGCTTAAGGACATGCTTAAAGGTGTTTTGCTGATTTTGGCCTCCGGTACTTCTCTGCAAGGAACCAAATGCCTACAGTTCCCCTTGGAAAGGGAAAGTGCATTTGGACCCTGGAGGAACTGACGCACTTTGCAAAGTCTTTCCCAACAGCCATCACAGCAGGAACCTCACTGCTTAGTTTGAATACCCTATAGGAATGACTGACAAACTGTGCCTAGGTCAATGCAGCAGGTTTATTTGAAATTCCAGATTTTCCTAAGTTGTGAACACTCATTTTGTTGTTCCTACAGTTGCTTTAGTACAGTGCAAGGTTAATCTGTCTCTCTACTCACCTTGTTACTCACAGAAGGAAGGAGTCTGTTCACAGAGCAATCTTGTTCCTCTGAGTGACTCCACTTGAGTATGAAGGCTCCAAGCACAGTACTCAGCAGCACAGAGTGGATGTTTATCCTGAGCTCAGATCTTCTGAAAGAGCAACTGAAAAGAAAACAAGCCAGCAGCAATGCACAATACAAAATACCTGCCCAGTGCAATCCCCTCTGATACAGACAGAAATCAACACAGTCATATTTCTTATCTGAGCAGAACACAGACAGAAATCCTGGGCAGATGGATGGAATATTGCAGTGCCAGACAAGCCAGGACTTCCCTGTACCGCCAGCTACCAATCTTGCCTTCTCCTGACCCTTCATTGTAAGAATCACAGAAAGTGAAGTGATCTGCATCTCCTCAGCATATCAAATTCATTGCCTAAAAATATACATTTTGACAGAAAAAATGAACAATTCTAAATTTAATCAAAATGAAAACGTGAAATAGACTCTCCCAAAGCTCTAGCATTTAAAATTCTCTGAAGCCTTATTCAAATAAAAAATTTTCCTTTCCTGTACCAAAGGGACACGGAGTCCCAATGCTTTCCACAGAAAACCATCTAAGATGGTCTGATATCATTTCGTCCCTTGGTGCTGCTTCTCTAGCACACCCTCTAGAATACAGTGGGGGCAAAGAGGGTATTTAGAGGGTGACACAAATAACTTGAGAAGTGCCAGCAAAATGCAAGATGCAAATGTAGCAGGCCTCTGTCAGCTGTACTGCTTGGGGCCAGAGAGCTCTAACAAAAATGCAAACAGCAGCTTTGTGCTACTGCCAGTTTTGAAGGCCTCACCTCTCCCCACCTCCAAAAACAGGGAACATGACAGGCAAAAAGATAAAACAAATAAAAGGAAAGTTTCTGAAACCTACAGGCTGATTAGCAGCGAGATTGCAGTAACCAGATGCTGGCACACAAGGAGGATTTTAAAAAAAGAAGTCCTGTCCATTATGCAACTGTCGAAAACATCTCTGCCTCAAACAAAAAACTCCAAAAATAGGCCAAATGTGCTGTACTTCATGGACTAGCTAGCTGCAAAAACATTTCAGACTGCCTTAACTATGGCCTGAATCCTAAACGAACAAGGAGGTTAAGCAGCATGCAACACTCACATTGATCTAAAGCAGAAAAATCACTTCTGCTTTTCCAGCAACATGGCCCTGAATTAGAAAACAGGGCAACTTGTTCCAGCATCTCACCACCCTTGCAGTAAAGAATTCATTCCTGATATCTAATCTAAATCTACCCTCTTCCAGTTTAAAACCATTTTCCCTTGTCCTGTAACTACATGCCCTTATAAAAATCCCTCCCCAACTTTCCTGTAGGCTCCCTTCAGGTTCCAGAAGGCTGCTATAACATTTTCCCAGAGCTTTCTTTTATCCAGGTTGAAGATTCCCCATGTTTCAGCCTGCCCTAGGTGCTCCAGCCCTCTTATCACCTTCATTGCCCTCCGCTGGACCTGCTCCAACAGATCCATATCCTTTTTATGCTGGGGGCTCCAGAACTGGACACAGTACTCCAGATGGGGTCTCACAAGAGCAGAGGAGCAGAATCCCCTTCCTTGACCTGCTGTCACACTTCTGTTGACATGACCCAGGATATGGTTGGCCTTCTGGGTTGCAAGTGCACATTGCCAGCTCAGATTGAAGCTTTCAATTGACGCTCCCAAATCCTTCTCCTCAGGGCTGCTCTCAGGCTATTCTCCACCCAACCCATATCTGTGTTTGGGATTGCAAAAAAGATTTAGCTGTTACTGCTATATCCTTCTCTTCTATTATTTTCAGTTTTACCTGGAGGCAGTGTATTGCAGTGCGACCAAAGGACGCACCCTGCACTGACACATGGCCACAGGGCAGGCAGAAGGGGTGGCATGGGGTGCCAGATCCAAGCACTCCCTCTGGGCCCTGCAGAAAACTGAGGAAAACATTTGATTTAATTCTCTGGGTAAGGATCTTAGATTGCTTTCAGAGTGCCAAAGTAGAAAGGCAAACTGTTGCTGTACCAGAACAGCGATAGCAGCGAAGTCTTTTTGCACAGCACTGTAGGGACTCCTCACTGAGGAAGCTGCACATCACCTCCATAAGCTCCTCCTGCTTTTCCTGTTGGAGAATGTTTTCTTTATTTCCCAAGCCTTCTCTCTACCTAAGCCATTCTCAGATTGCTTCTGTTAAGTCTTTCCATGGGCCTGTTTCTAGAACTGTCCAGACACCCACATCCTTCACCCTATTCTTTTGTATCATTTAGTATCATTGCTACTGTCTTGGTTTCAGCTGGTTGACTTTTTATCCACACTGCCTGATATGATACTACGTTTTAGCTTTAGGATAAATACAGTGTTGATAACACACTAACTTTCTAGCTGTTGCTGTATGGAGCCAAGGACATGTCAGGTTCTCATACTCTCCTGCCAGCAAGGGAGGCTGCAGGACTGGGGGACACAAGGAGCTGGGAGGGTGTCTCCAGGAGGCAGGAGAACTGACCAAAGGAAAATGTCATACTTTGTGACACCGTGGAGAGACGAGCTGGACAGGAGAGCCAGACACCCTCAGGTCAGTCAACCATTGCACTGTGCATCACTTATTTTATATATATATATTATTATTTTCCTTTTTCTCTTCCTTTTTTGATTTTCAGTAAAATGTCAAGTACTTGTCTATGCCTAAAATCCGTATGTACTATTAAAACTGGTTGTAAATTTGATTTTGGATTTTTTATTCTATTTTAAATGATTTTTGGAAAACTGTTCTATCTGAGCATGTTTCCCAGAATGAGGTCATATATAGGTTAAGTCCTAGAAAACAATTAACAAAAAAAGTCAATGTTCCTGCCTGAAATAAAATGAAGCTTTCTTCCCCTGCACGTATCTTTTGGTGCCTTGGTCCAAATTCAGACATTAAAAATCACCCTAGAAAGCTAAGGCAGATGACCTCACCCTGCTGGTGATGGCCACATACATTCACCTTTCTTTCAGGATAATCTGAAGTGAATCCAGACTTGTGGAGGTCCTTAGAAGTTCAGGAAGGAATGCAGCAGGAGGGGAACACTTGAAGGACACACAAGTCCAGCCCTAACACCAAGTCTACCAGGATATGTGCTCTGAGGTTTACAAAGAGCAAAAAAAACTGCGACTCAAAAGTTAAATGACTACAACCTGAAGTGCAAGCAATGCATTTGAGATATTTTCAGACATTGTTCCAGCCTGAAAACGTACTCAAAAAATCTAAATGCAGGTATATATATTTTAAAGCCCTAACTAATACACTTCATTTCCCGTATCAGCATTTCCACAAATGTGTTCTATTATATGTGTCCAAACCATTAGATTTACCCCTTAAAGGCTTTAAATCTACTCAGCTCCAGTCTCTGACCTGAACCAGCTTTTTTTTTTTTTTTTCCCCACTGCCAAGAATCTGAAATTTCTTTTCCAGCTGCCAATAATTACTCCATTCCAGTACACAAAGATGTAAATCCTTGCTGTTCTCCATTCAGATTTGTCTTTAAAAATTCTTTACGGACTTCAGTGGAAAACTTACCATTCAGTTTGTATCTGGAGTTTCCTGGACTGGTAGTTCAAACATCAGCTTTGATTTGTCTTTAACATTCCTCACTTTTAATCCTTTTCTTCCCCAATTTGGAAGAGCTCAAGAGCTCACAGAAGAACCTTACTATATACCTTCCATTCATTTTCTTTTGTCCTCAGAGTTTAGCTGTGCTCCCTTCCTACCACAATACAGGGTCAGTCTGCAGTCAGTTTCCATAGCTCTCAGCTCTGAGCTGGAGAACAACAAAGCCTCACTGAGTAGCATTATTGGGTAAACCACAGGTAAGAACACACTGTCAGAATAAAGCTTGCCACTGTAAAGAGCAGAAAAGAGATTTGCATCAGCAATAGGGTTCAGCTCCACCAAGCAGCCTCGGTTTGGATACTTGCTAAGATTTTCAGATAGCGTGCAAACTTCAGCAAGAGCCATCACAAAATGAGGCTGATGTTTAAACAGCAAAGCAAGAGCAGAGCATCTCTCAGGAAAGCCTTTTTCTGGGGCAAGAATCAGAAGGGCCAGGGCCCCTAAAAGTCAGCTTGACAAGATTCTGGACATAAAAATGGCGAGCACTACCATGAGCACACAGTTCAGACCGTTTGTCAAGGAGCAGACAGGCCTGGTCACCCCTGCTTTCACAGACCTGTGCCCTGTGACCTACAGCTGCTCTGAGTGACAACAGAGACAACTGCTTTTGTCACATCTAATTTCAGTGGCTGCATGCTACATGCAATTACCCCAAGGTGATACAAGCTGTTTCCATTTAGATTTGATGTGCCTTTCTATGCAATCTACACATAGAGTATATTGGAGCATTTCATCAATTGCATGAATTGAAGCTGTGAGATCTTAATTAGAAGCTCCATTAATGTCAAAGCAGTAAGTGTGGAAAGCACCAAGGAGAAGGAAAATCTGTCAGTGTGTGCATTTCACCTGTATTGCATCAACTAAGCATGAGATTACGGCCTCTCAACATCCTTACCAAAAATATCTGCAAGCTGGACAAGTTGCACAAAACTCAACTATTCATGAAGTTTATAGTTCCACTGAGGCATCTAAGGAACAGGAATTTTGCAGATCCTTAAGTTATTTCGTTTGTCTACATCAACATCACTGCCCCACTGGTGCAGAGTTGTTTTAGCAGTATTTCTTCAGTGGTGCTTTGGGATACTAAGAAACAACTTGAGGAAGACCTCAAACGACACAAAGTCCAGAAGTCCTCAGCTGGTAATAGTGCTGAGTTTAGTCCTGCTGACCTTAATAATGCAGCAGGGTGGCCCGAACCCTACCCCAGTCTGAGAGCATGCTCAGGATGTCAGCAAGTGGGGTGAGGCTAGCTTGGAGCTGACATCTAAGCTGCAGTTGATGGGGCGCAGCCCCAGTGACCTAAGTATGACAAACTCAGGTTGCCCTGTATGTACGCACTCAGAACTATCACTAGAAGAGGAGCTGCACACCAACATGGACCTGGTAAGGGGTCAACGTGCCAGCAGCACAAGAATGAACCTTTACCAACACATATGATAACCTGGTGTCAGGTCCTTTGCTTTTTCCCCAGTAATACAATCAAGCACTGCATTCTCTCTAGACCGTAGTGAAAGGCTGGAACATAACAAGACAAACTAGGACACAACGATACAATTTTAGGCAAGAAGTTTCAGCACAAAAAGATTTCTGTTTTTTGTTTTACCACACCCACCTTGAGAGAAAGCATCATTATCTTTCACAAAAGAGAAAACAAAGTGCAAAGGTTCTCTCCAAAGCCAGGATCACCGTCCCTCGCTCTGCCGTATTATTTCAGCACCTCAAGAACAGGATGGAGGCAGCAACAAGAACTTCCTATTAACTGCAGCAGGAACAGTACTATTTCCTCCTGTGGAGGGGAGTTAAGTGCTACAAAAGTAAGGCTAAGGCAACACAGCCTCACTCTACACTCCCACTTGGAGAATTAGATAAGATGCAATTAGCCATCATAACACACTATTTAAAATAAGCGAGCCCTAAGCTTCTCTTCTGAGACACTTCATAGCCATAGACTGCAGTGATTAGTTTAACAGGGCTCGTTACATCAAGCTATTGCAATAAAAGCTTATTTCCATTTAATTCACACTAACATCCACAAAACTAAAACAAAATAAGGGAACAAAAGCCTAACTGTAGTTGAGTGGGTCTTGGATAGAGCCCAAAGCTGACAAGAAGCAAAGTTCCACACAAGAATAAAAGAAGCTTCAGCATTCTGTTAAGTAAAGTGCTTTTTTAAGAGGAAAAAAAGTGTCCAGAAAGATGTACAAAAGAGGAAACCTAAGTTTGAAGAAAGCATTAATTGAAGCCAAGGTGTTTGGTCTGTTTTAAAGTTAACTAAGTTGATTTCTCCTAAGCTTTAATTGGATTGCTTTAACACATCATAAATGTATTATAGTGTTACACCTGTTTACCTTTTGTACACAGAGTTGCTTCTACATATTTATCTCCATCACAGCACAGAGAATATTCAAGTCTAGAATCCACTAATTTCAGGGGCAGTTATAACTGAAGCCCACATAATGCCTTATTCTTCCACTCTTTCATTCAAAGCGATTTTCTTTCTTTGATTTTAGAATAGAGGTCTTCAAAGTACAATAGCTTGTCACGGACCTTTCAATTCTCACACGCTGAATTAGAGTCCTTGACAGTTAAATTTACTGCATAAAAGCAATCCTCAACTTTTGTATAAGCATCAAGGACAATTGCTGCTCTTTCGTTGTACTATCAAGAAATCGTTTGTGCTGAAAATGAGCATGATATTATTCCTCCCCTCCTACCTTCCCCCCCCCCTTTGTATGACAAGTAACCCACATCTCTTCCGCTCTGTCTCCTTCACCTCCCTTTTCCCCCACTGGCAGCTCTTTGAAACTCCTAATGCAATGTTTCTCTAATATTTCACTTGTAAAACTCAAGGTCAGGCTGCAATCTTCAAACAAGAGACAGCTTTGCCCAAGGACTCCCAAGCACTTCCCACAGTGACTCCCTACACTACCAAAACTGGGTATTAGGCAATTAGATATTAGGCTACATAATCAAAAATGCAGTCTAGAAGGAAAATATACGCTTCATGTGTATTAAATTTGGGGTCTGCAATTTTCACCCTCTACACTCTAATGTTTAGCAGTAAGGAAATAGGGTAATAAGTAAGATCTCTTCTTCCCCATTTAAAAAGTCAATCAACCAATCTAAGGAACACGTTGAGCTTAGCATGCAAGAATGATATCGCCCTCAGCTGTGCCAAGAGTCACACAGAGCAAGTCACTTTAGCATCTTGGCAGAACATTCATTAAAAAACAAAACAGCAAAAGGCCCATGCCTCCAATCACAGATTTCCCACAGACTATTTGCTGTGGTAGCTCCCCAGATTACCTCTCTAAGGACCCAATCCAAAACTCATTACTGGCAATACAGTTTTGAAAAAGCCATGTATGTTCTTTCACAATAGGAAAGTTCTATATTTCGTTGATTGGAAAGAATCTTAAACTCCTTGAAATCTGAGTTTCGTGCTAGAAAAGAATATTTAGCTTGCCTTTTGCTTGGCAAGTGATACCTGTGGAAAAAAAGCAAAACATGATCTAGAAATAATACAATTTACACAGTGCTTTGTCTGGTGCAAATATATCCAAGGATACCTTTACAATTAAAGATCTGGAGGCAGCAAAATTACCAGTAGCTCCTCATTACCAACACAATTATTTTATTACACTTTATAAACAAATCTTTCAAAGACACAGAAGCATAAATAGCTGTCAAGAAATCAAAAGCTTTAATCACGATAATTTAATCTGAATTTATTTCCGCGCTATGCTGGCAATTGCTTTCAAACAGCATCAATAGAACAATCTACTGCCAAATCCAAAAACCATGTAAAACCCTTTATTTTCACCCGCTTATTGCATTAGGATTTGATGGTCTTATTTACAGGAAAAGCTGTTCTGGCCCTTTAGAAAGGTGATCATACTTGAAGGTACTAGCATTTTGGCCACCACATCACAGTAGTGCAGTAAACTGTTATCTCATATGGTCCAAATAAAAGCTGTTTGCTTGTTTAATTTTCAGCTGAGTCAAGCCACTGAACTAAGCTCACAGTTTAAGCAAACATGAATACCAGCACAAGTGAAGACATAGGAAAGAATGGCCAAGGAAAAATGTATGAGAAAAGCTTCAACAGTCCCAACTTACACAGATAAAATCAAAGATGGAATTTCATCATTAGACAACAAATAGATAACGTTAAACAAAGTTCTTTTCTATTTGACAGAAAATAACAGTTCCTAGCCTAAAGCAAATCTAAATTAAAAATAAAAAACAGTAAAACATATTAAAGCTGATGCCTCCTTTCAAGAAACTGTCTGATCTCAACAGCACAGCCTACAATCAGAATTATCGATTACGATGAGGATACAATTCTGTGCTCCATCACTCTTGGAGATCTCTGCCAAGGGAACCATGTCTGTTAGGAAATGCTACCCTCTATCGTTTCACTAGTCTCAACAGCTTATTTCTCCACAAAACCATATTTTTATAAGACTGACCTCACTTCTAGTATCGCTAGACATATCAAGAGCCAAAATCTCATAAACCTGAAGAACTGGTGCTTATGTACAGTCAGACATCATCTCATCATCTTAAATCCTGTCTATAGCACTTCACTGAACCCTGTGTTTTTTTCCCCTCCATTTCCTTTTCCTAAATAATTACCGCTTCAAAACATGGACTTTTCCCCCCTTTTTTTCTTTAGAGATCTGCCTGCTCTAATTCCTTTTTTTGACCACTTTGTAGAAGTACTATTTCAAAACCTTACTAGATCTACCATTCTGCTGTTCTCTCTACATTTCCATCACTTCCCAAATTATTTAAAACCTTTAGGACATCTCATGTCAGAGCTTTTTCTTTAAATACCTTTACTAAAAATCTAAAGTAGCAGATATTAAAATATGATGACAGAGCAAAAAAGGTTATCTTTGAATTTAACTGCATTATGAAAAACTTCTTCAAAAGCACAAAAGATGCCCCCCTCCAATAAATTTAAAAAAAGAAAGTGCACGAATCATTGCGTTTCTGCCAACATCACTGCTTAAGAATAGCTGTAAAAGTACATTTTATGAGGATACAGACCACGCGAGTAGGATTTTAGATTTAAAATTCAAGAAAAAAGTTATTCTGCATTTAAAATGAGAAGCCCTACTTAACTAATGGGAAATAGAAAGAAACAAGAAAAGGAAGAAAAATTGCCAAGAAAAGTACAACAAATAATTCAGTCTGGATGGCAAGTGGCACAGAAGAGCCAGTATAAAATCCAAGCTAAATACTTCTGCATATTTAATTCAGTTTATTTCTAAATAGAGCTAATTGGGGTTGATATCTCAATTTCTTCAAATAGGAACAGAAACTTGAAATCCCCTAGAACTCTTTTTTTTGCCTTCAGACATCTGTTTCTAGTCCCTCTAGGTAGGAAAACAAATTGAGTGAACACAAGATCCAAACATTTAAGGAAGACTTGAACAAAATACACCACTGACGTGTGAACCTGAAAACATGCACACTAACTTGTGAACAAACAGTAAAATAGGTCTGCTTTACCCAGTATTTAAGGATGAAGGCCTTGCTGAGTGTTACTGCTATCATTAGTTTCCATCAAGCCAGGACTGAAAGTAAGTACATTGTAAAGAAGGACCTTTTTTAAGTTATTATGAGTTCAAGCCTTAGTCAGAATGCAAGAGCCTGATGGCATGACATAATGCTATTATTTGTTTACTGACACCAAACATAAAATAAGAAATACAGGCTGTCAGAAATACAATGAACACACAGCTCACAATGTTCCATCCTCACCCTCCAGATGATATCCAAGGCAGGGAGAGTAAACAGCCTTCTCCCAGCTTTCTTAGTTTCCACAGCTGAGAGTGTAGGATGTTTACAGTACCTGTCACTCAGAGCTCTTGAAAGCAGACCAAATGTCAGCAGACCTTGTACAGACTTCATTACTGACTGCAGGAAACATGCAGACTTAAGTGAAAGGAGGAAGAAACCATACAGCCATGATTCTTTCATACCATATGAATCCCAAACAAAATTCAGTCCTTTGTGCACATGTTGAGAAACAAAAGATAAGTCCATCATAAAGCTGAGCTTCAGCAACTCCAAAGGACAGCCACTCTTATTGACACAACTGTAGTTCAAGGCTTCCTCCTGGTTCACTCCAGAGTGCTCCCGAATCTCCTGAAGTTGTCTCTGCAGAAGAGAGAATTCACCATTTTAATGAGTGCACATAAATACACACTAATAAAAAAAAAAAAAAAAAAAAGTCAGGTAGAAAAGGCTTCATTTGTGTTCCACAAGTAAAAGCCAATGTAATTTTCCCAAAGCTTTTAACACTATTTAAGAGCAAATCCTACAGTGCTGGCTTCAAGGAACATGTACAGGATCTGTCACATTTTAAGTTATCAGTGGAATTATGGTTTTGAGGCATCTTTGGATACCGTGAGGAAAAGGATACATTTAAAGAGTAGGTTGATAAACTTAGGATTCTAGTTATACAACAACAGATGATTGTCACAGCAGTCTGATTGCGTTTGAAATGATAGACTTCTCTCCAAAACTTACCAAGTATTCACAGTTTCCTCAGATATATTACCTCTAAAGGACAGAAAACGGAAGAAAGAACAATAAAATACCAAGATAATCTAACCAGACACATGGACATAGCTAGAAGGTTTGCTCACGTACCACAGCCATAATCCTCAGGAGTAAAAATACCACTGAAAAAAGTTTTGGTAGCTTTGAGATGAGATTATTGATAGCTTCTACTTTAAACAAAAAATGCGTGCAGAGGCATTTTTGCACAAGTAATTGAGGACCTGAATCACCTCCCACAATCGCAGCAACCTGTGTTAAGAAGAGTTCATTTGCTACTGAAAAGGCAGAGCAGCTTTGTTTGTGTGTAACCCACAGGAGGCTGCCCCAGCACTAGAACTGTTCTCATTAAACCCTTTCTTTTATAGCCCAACATATTGGACGTGTATGAAGAAAGCTTAACTTTGGTCTCAACATCTGTTTTGTTCAGTTGCACCGAAGTTACTGTTCACGTACAGTAACTATTTCTCCTCTCCCACTAGCTGCACCTCATTGCAGCACTTCAGGAAATCAAGTCACGTAGCTACGAGCCCAGTTCTTGCAGTCACAGACCCTCCCCCCCATTGGTTTTGGTCACGAGAAAGAACTACAGCAGCAGGATATAAGAAGAGAAGGACAACATAATTGCATGCCCTACTTTTTAATTCACAGGGAGACCCGCAGATGCACAGGAACCTGAAAAGCTGAAATAAATGTGAAGGCACTGATCCTCTTTGGTCTGCTACAAAGTTACGGGAACTGCAAGGGCAAAGAAGGCTGAAGCTTTCTGACCAAGGAATTTGGCGAATTTCAAGAATTAAAAGGTGCCCTTCTCAAGCTGTCCATGATGAATAAATGTGTTCTCTGGTCGGCAGCTGAATAACCTACACAAGTTCTACACTCAGAAGATGCTGCTTTCCCTAAAAACTCCAGTCAGCATTTTATAGCGCTGAATGGGGCCTGCCCAAACATTTCTCACTCAAGGTTTTCCAATTTAAGTACGATATATAAGAGGGACTCCAACCTTTGGTGAGAGAAGGTAAAAAAAATAATACTGCTTTGGTTCCTGTTTGAAATTACTACAACGCTCTCATCCTTTGCAGACAGGCATCTGATATTTCTACTGTTAACAGATCCTACAGTGCAATTCTTATTTATGTATTACTCAAGTGAGGATCTTCTACTAACTAGTGTTCTCTTTTCCCTGTACAATTCAAAATCCGGAGCTTAAAAATCAGACAACTTTGAAAATATTAACCTGTGTTCCAACCAAAACAAAACATTTTTCAAACTTTAATGAACTGAAAATTCAAGGAAAAGTAAAATAAATCCCTCCCAGTTGCCTACTGTGTCCCTAAGGCCACCCAAACATATACAGCCCCTGTTGTCCATGTTTCACATTTGCTAAAGAATTCATATTGGATAAAAACTGCTTTGGCTTTTTTCCCCCCCTGCAGCAACGAAGAATTTTAGTTTCAAAACATGCCTGTGTAGCTGTTAGCCTCATATCTAAGAAAATTTGTGACAGCCAGCTCAATAACTGGGCACACAATGTCAGCACACAATGAAAATTTATCAAGGCAGATGATACAGTGGCAATGAAATACTCAAATAGATGAAGGAAAAATAACCATGAAATTCAGAACAAGAAACATCAGAATAAAAACCAAGGAATGTATTATAGTCTCATGCTATTACGAAATTCCACAATGCTTTCTGAGGTTTAACTACATGTTCTTCTTGAACTTCTGCATTAGAATGAATGATACAAGTCGCTTAGGACTTCAGTCAGTTTTGCATATGCATTTCAGATACGCTGCCCACCAGATATGCTTAACTTCAAACAAGTGAAGGAAAGCTTTCAACAAGCACTGCATTTACACTCAACACATTGCAATGCTACTCTGAAAGGCTTACATTCAAAATAAGCAATAGGAGAACATGACAGCAATTAAATGCTTACAGTAAGCGCAGGCTCAGTATTTCTGCAGTTCCCCTATTGATTGCTTCTCACTTCCAAGTCATTTCAGGTATCTATGTTACTTTAATCACTACTAATGAAGTCTGAATAATGCTTCTAAAGTAAGAGAGCTGGGGAAGGGCAGCAAGTTGAGTACATAATATCCCTTGGCCAAAGGGGTAGAAGCCTACCACGAATGCATAGTTCCTCATCTGTGTCTAGATATTCAGATAGCAGCAAAGAAAACCAGTTTTCATTGCAAAGTATGGCCCTCCATAGGTCTCTAAAAAGGCACAAAACTGGCAGTTTGCCAGCAAGTCCTGCACAAAGCTGTGCTGGAATAGAATCATAGAATCACAAGGTTGGAAAAGACCTAAAAGATCATCCAGTCCAACCGTTCACCTATTCCCAATAGCTCCTACTAAACCATGTCCCTCAACACAACATCCAGTCTTTCCTTGAACACCCCCAGGCTCGGTGACTCCACCACCTCCCTGGGCAGTCCATTCCAGTGCCTGACCACCCTTTCTGAACAGTAATACTTCCTCATGTCCAGCCTGAATCTCCCCTGCTGTAGCTTGAAGCCATTCCCTCTGGTCCTATCACTAAAGACACGAGAGAAGAGGCCGACCTCCAGCTCACTACAACCTCCCTTCAGGAAGTTATAGAGAGCAATGAGGTCTCCCCTGAGCCTCCTCTTCTCCAAGCTGAACATTCCCAGCTCCTTGAGCAGCTATGGGAGCTAAGGGAAGGCACTACTACTACAGCCAGCCACTACATGGATGACCGTTGGCTCAGCAAAGCTATCACACTAAGAACCAACTGCTGCAACAGAGCCTTCTCTCTTTCCCCAGATCTTGAAGAGACAAGGAGTTCGGGCAACCCTTGGTATTCTAGGACTGTAAAAGGTAATACAGAGAGTTACAACTGAAGCAGCTACTAGAAAGTAGTGTAGCAAAAAAAAAAAAAAATAAAAAAATAATAAAAAAAAAAATCCCCAAAACAAAGGAGGAATGCAACTGCTATCACCTGGAAGTTATCCTGAGCTACACAGTACTGACTGCACTATGGAGTAACTATTGTCCACACACTTTGATTTCCCCAGTAAAGCACAGAAGGAAAGGTCTGAAAAGCAAACCTACTCTGTTTCCTCTTTCATAAGTTAAACATTTAATTGCTTGCAATAACAATAATCTGGGGATCAACACACATGAATTACTCACTGTTCACTTCCCAGAATATCTGTTATAGTCAAGCACCATCACCTGATTGTATCACCCAACAGCAGATGATGTGGGGAAACAAAAAACTACGATCCTCAGTTTGTTGACAGAGAAAGATTTTTATTTGTACAGTATAACGCTTTTACAGCCTATCAAATGAGTTGACATCTGCTAGTTTCCATGAGCCTGTAATCACTGAAATGGGGAAGAGTCAATGAACACTAGGGACACAACAGCATTAGCAAATCTACTAAGGCACTGTTTATATTGTAAGCTCTCTTGTAGCATATTTCACAAATGAAAGCTCAAAGTAATGCCCGAAATCGTTCTCAAAATTCACCTGTAAGGCAAACAGAGAAAGCTTAATTGACTATATCATACAAAGAAGTTGCACTTGGGGAGCAAAATTCTTGTGCTGTATTCCCATCCTGAACATGGAGAGCATACAAAGCAGCAGTCCCAAGGGAAAGCTTCAAGGTATTTAAGAATCCCCCCTCCTTTTGGTTCTGGTAACTCAAATTTGTTGCCTTATAAACAGACAGACACACACTTGGCCTTTTTATTCAATGGCTTCATGATCACCTCAACGAGTTCTTGTTTTTTCCCTGTTCAAAGCATTCTCCATTACATTTAGGAACTAGGTACACCTAGATACCTGGATACCTGAAGAGCTCAGTATTTCAACCCACTGAAATAAAAAAAGACTGTAAATATGTAATTGCCCCATCTCTGAATAAAAGTTTCAAATACAACTTTAAGATACAAACTGCCAGCAGATGTCAGTACAACCTAGAGAATTGCTCAACACCAGTTTAGATATTTACTCAAAACCCCAACTGTTAGGGTACATGCTTTTGCCCAAGAAAGTTCAACAAAACAACAAATCTCACTTCAACACAGAGAAACAGCCCCTGGGGCTTGCCATATAGGCCTACCTGCATGTTCTCAAGACAGACAAAAACTGAAATAGAAAGCTGTAAGGACTGCTGCAAGACATCAAGAAGCAGCTCTACATTCAGCACCCTCTAACTGAGGTTCCATCCCCTCCTCCCTCACTCTCCTCACACCATGGTCACAGCACGCATCTCCACCCCCC
Source organism: Centrocercus urophasianus (assembly GCF_019232065.1). Classification (NCBI taxonomy): domain Eukaryota; kingdom Metazoa; phylum Chordata; class Aves; order Galliformes; family Phasianidae; genus Centrocercus; species Centrocercus urophasianus. Next base: position 22,400,127 of record NW_024884142.1, read on the forward strand.
ACCTTTCCAATTCAGTCTGTTCCCAAATAGCTTGTCTTCTGAGATGCTGCTGCTAGGGGTTGGTGAATATTTAGCAACAAGGTTGCTAAGCTAAATAAAGCTGTTCTGTGAAACAAGCATTATCAGGAGTGTCCTTGAGCTACAGCAGAAGCTCCCTCTGCCTTCTCCTGTTGTGTAATTTTTTGACAAGAGTTGTAAGGAAAGTGCTCCTAAATGCATCTGGTTGAGATGGCTTTAGTCAGAAATTTCCAATAGCACAGTTTATCTCATTTCTTCATGCAAATAAGTACCAAAGTTTAAATTTCTTGCTGATTTCAGCAAGATAGACATGTCAGAGAAACATTTTTAGCTGCACTATGTCCAAACACGATTACACGCTTTGCTATTGATGCCAACTAGGAAAGTTTCACATGCTCCTTGCATAAAGGACGGGACGTGTTCCAAATCATTACTGCAAAGACTGAAAACAATTAAAAAAGAAAATTCAGCCATCTCAAACATAAAATTATCTAGTCTTAGTAAGAATTAGCAGTTTTGCTAGTTATAGACTGAGCTTCTGTCACACTAAAATTAGTAAGTTTTACTCTAAAGGAAAAACATTTACAAAGAGAACAGCAGAATTCATAGGAACCAAGAAAAGAACTGTCAAGAATCATTGTCAAATGATAAAGAAATTTAAACAAGGCCATCTTTGCTCAACACAGAACTATTGGATATTGGTGAGATCTCTGATTTCCTGGTATTTTGTAAGAAATAAGCTGGAATTTTACATTACAGCAAATTGGTGTCCAATTTATTTCTTAGGAATAATATAAGGAACAGGGTTCATATTTTTAATACTGTCTTATTGCACCAGCTTACAAAAACATCTTGATTTTTCTTACCAAATGCAATCAACTCAGTACACATAAGAGGCAGTGCACTGTAAAAGACTTTCAAAAAAAATTACAGAAAAATGTCAGAAAAAAGAAGCCAGACTACGAACACTTTAGACTGATGACCAGGATGAGTAGTCAAAAATCTGCCATGTCTTACAGACTAGTTTTAACATGGCTCTGAGGTTTCAGCCATTCAAGTTTTAAGTCTACCTTCCTCCTTTCCTTTGTATGACTTCATAAACTGAACGAAGCTGTAAGAGCTGCAGAACACAGATACAGAAAGGCTGTTTTGAAAGCAGTTTTCTTAATACAGATGCAGTGCAATTTACACATCAATACGGAAAGGAGGAATAAAATTCAGAGGCATAGCATCCTGAAAGATTTACCTCATAATTCCTTGGGAAGGTGAAGGGCTTGTCTAGAAGTGGGGTGGCAAATGAATTTGAAGTAAATCGCTTCAAAGAAAGCTCCCAAATCATTTGACATGGTATCAAAATTAGGTTTGAAGAAAGAACGCCTCTATTCTCATGCCTATAACTAAGCTTTGGAACCTCGCCCTGATTAAGATGAGCTCTGTAGTCACAGAGGTTTCTCTCTGAGGAGTCTGATCATGAACTCAAGAAGGGAAGCAAGTTCTGTTGCGAACCTGACTAAATGCTTAATTAAATATAAAACCTACAAGCAAGTTTCACCTTGCTTTTGAGTTTCATCAGCAAACCTTTGCACAATTCCTATTTTGTTCCATAAAACTGCAAGCCTTTGTCAGGTTAAAACAAGAGGTAATTTATGTATACTCTCTAAACGGGAATATTTAATTTACTAGTCTTGGCTCTAACTGTAACAAAGACCCTCCAGGCTCATAGTTTCTCTGTGTTAACCTCTCTCCCTCAAATTCTCTACATGTAAACACTTGTTCTTCTTTAAGTCATCCCCCCCCACATCCTCCATTAAATAAAAACGTGCAAAGAACACCCCCAAAAGCATTGGTGCTGCTTGCCCGTTCAGTGTTTGAAATGCCCATATGACAAGAGCTGTTCCAGTCACACAAATATTGAGAGCACTGCCAGCACAAAGAGCGCATGACCCAACAGCCAGCCTGCACGCTGTGCCAGAAACAGAATAGCTGGCCCTCGTCCCTCAAAGGTCTCACATCTCTACAAATCAAAGTTTTACAATAGTAAAAAGGATTTTCAGCTTGTGCAGCAGCAAAATTTGGATAGAAAGGAACCTACAGGCTATTTATACAGCTTTTAAAGAAATTAAGTTGCACTATTAGATTTTACCTTTAAAGTAGAAGTTCCCCTTTGAGCAAAGGTGTCTTTCTCTAGACTACCCAAACTATGCTCAGCTAGCCTCTAACATTTCCCTCCACCCACAAGGCAGCCAGCTCTGCTATTGAATAAACTGCAGCAAATGGCATTCAATCTGTGAGGCTTTGAGACAGGCTGGCCTTTCAGTAGTGACAAGGCACTATTTGCATGACAGAGCAGATGGAGTATGATGGATGCATTTTTTTCCTCTACTGAAAAAAGTTCTAGATAAAGATGCTTTTGAGAAAGGGATATTGCCAATGTGAAATGTTGCCGTTTTTATGCGGACGAGTAGATCCACAAAACCCAGGAACAAGGTTTAGCACAAGGCTTGAAAAACACCAGCTGGGCAAGAAAATGACCCTACAAATGATGCTAATAAGTGCAAGAGCTGGAAAAAACAAAAACAAAAACCAAAAACAACCACAGTGAACATTTTCTATTACTAACAGTTTGGTAACCACGTAAAACCAATTTTTTGGTTTATTTTTTATTACCTCCCTTTTTTGAAGCATTCACAAGCAAATTTTATGGGAAAGTATGCAGTTGTCATTAGCACAGCTTTCACACATTAGATATTTTCCCCCTTAAATACTTTGGTCTCCTCACCTCTTCATTCACTTCCCAGATTTGCATTTTACCTGTAAGCACAGTAGTTGCATCCAGTTCTGCTCTTCCACTTCCATCATAAACCTTCAGGTTAGTTAACGGGGTTCTTGCTACAGTCTGACGATATCTGCACTGTTCCAACCCATGCATTTTCAGTTCAGTCATCCCTTGTGACAACTCAGACATAGCTCTCTTTTTATTATTTTTTCCCCTACCAGAAGACCTTCCATTGATTTTTAATGTGGAGATCCTTTACCTAGTCTCTGGGTAACATACTTTGCCATTAAAAACAATTGCCACTCTTGTTGAACACAAAACTGTCTCTATTCCATACCCACACCCTTCTATACACAGTAACTTCTTACAGAAGAAATCTCTTCATTTCTGACCATAGAAAACAGGCCTACCAACGTAAATGCATCATCAGTACTTCCAGCTACACAGATGCAGCCAGCCATCCAGCCTAGCACATGCCTTATGCATAAAAACTAAATGGCAGCCTTCTCAACTGCTCCTTGCATCTTTTTCATCCAGAGTCTCTCCCAAATTCCACTTTACCACAATATTCACTAAATTAAGGAAAGACAAAACCTTGCTATGGCTAACACATTCTGAGAGCTCCTGCCAGAAAAAAAAAAACAGCCTGAGAAGCCAGCCCTCTATATGCTTTTATAGTTCTACCCTCTCAGTTCAATCAAACAGCAGCTACTGCCATGGTCTGGGCTGATCGAGGCCTGCACTCACCTTTCCACCACCTTATTAATTAGTCCTCTCTACCTCCAGTTATCACATAGTGTCAGCCTCTACCACATAAAGTTTCTATAAAACTGCATTTGTGCTTTTCCTCAATTGCCTCCCAACAGAAGGGCAACTTACAACTAAGAGCCCTCTGCAAGAGGATTAGGGCAGCAAGCTGGCATGGCTGTGAGCTAGGCCCATGCCTCAGCCCTGTTTCATCCCTGCTGCTGCAATCCAGACCTGCAGGTAGGCAGCTCACAGCAATCATCGGACATCCAGACTATGTGCTGCAGTCACATTTAACACCAAACTGATCACCTATACAATCCCTTAACTAGTCACTAAAAACAAAACATCTCTTAGGCTTGGGCTGCCTGAGTGGGGAGGCCAAAAAAAACTAAGCACAGTAATAGGTATTACTCGAAGCTGCAATCTTTACATGGAGAAAAGGATTTAAATGCACTACCCCAGCAGAAAGACTGCAGCAAAACTCACCTGGACTTACTCTGTGTTTCTCCTAAATGGGTAGTATATTTCAAACTTCTTTACTAGTATTTCAGTGAGGCTCATCACTATGGTATGTCAGCAACCAAAGGAGATCAAGTTGCTCATCTTTATTAAACAACAGTTGCTGTGAGATGAAAACAAGCAGGGCTTCGGTTTTACAGAAACTCAACTGAGATTTCTGTTTGGCAAACAATATATTTGTGATGAGGCTTGGATCCAGATCCCATTTGATCTGGTTCTTCCCGATGTATAGATTTCAGGTACATTCAACAGCTTCCTTCACCCCGTGGCCTGCAACACAACATTCATCACTCCATGTGCAATTAGAGTAGGATTAAGTGTCACATTTGAATTTCATCCCAACCCCATTTTGTTTTCTCACTCCTTCCCTGAATTAGCAGATAACTGCTGCTGCAGCAATGAACACATGGCTTCTCCCACTCATTAACATCATGGACAGATTGTGGCAAGAGTCCAAGTTCTCTTTTCCTGCAGAGGATACGGCTTCTGTGGATGTGAACAATCTCCAGCAAGAGCTCATACAGAACAGCCCATTTCCTCTGCTGGAAGGGAGTCTCCCAACTAACTCTGAACAAACACAGTCCTGCAGCCAGCCCTGGGGTGGTGTTTACACAAACAGCACTGCCACAGATAGGACAGTTTCTGATGCTGCGTAACAAAAAAGTTTGACCCCAAAAAAATATTCCAATGAAATAGTAGTAAATTATGCATTAGTCAAATGCTAGTGCATTTTTAGTTATTTCAAACAGCGGCTTCTTTAAAAACCACATCTATCTTACTGTGGTTAAAGTAAATCTTATGCTGAACAAAGGAACTGAAAGGTACCAATTTAGCAACAGCTTTCTATTTCAATCTCCTCCTCTCCTTCTCCTGCCGCCCAACTTACACACTGCTCACATAAAATAAAGGAATGGTGTGGGTTTTTGGTTGTTTTTTACTATTATTAAAAAACACTGAAATGATATTTCCACAAAGGCTGGGCAATCTGGAGGCAGCAGTAGCTGAAGTATTTAGAAAGATTCTGTCCTTCGTAATTCTTCATGTATATACTTTGCTAATTGAGTACGACTGTCATTGACCTCTTCCTGCTTGACATACTGCTAAATATTATTCTATTTTCATTTCATTTATTTTAAGGAAGTGGAACAATACAGCAATCACCAAAAATAGTACACGCTGTACCCCATACTTAAACAAATAAATGCAGACAACTATAATCCAAGAGTAGGATGTATAAATATAAACTTCAAGCTTCACAAAGTTCAAGTGAATTATAACTTTTGAAAAACCATTCCACTTGGTAATTGAAGTGTTTTCAGTCTCTTAGTTACTAACTCGGGAAAGAACCAGGAAGGTGCCTTCAGCCATTGGCCCACAAATCCAACTTTTAACATCATACAGTCAACTGACAGTATGAAACAAGGAGACAGAAAAGGGCACCACAGTCATTCTTGTTTCTTCCTTTCTTCCAATTCCACAGCCCATCTGAGGGCCAGTAACAGTCACAGCTGACAGGAAGAAGGAGGCAAAGCAGTGCCAGAGAGATGAGGATACCTACCCTGCATTCAAGCAGCAGGAAGGCAGAAACTCAAGGGTCAGCAGCAGAAGGTAAGAACAGACAAAGGCAGGCTCTGGCATAAGAATTTTCATAAACATACAATCCGGTAGTAGAAAAAATTTTTTTAAAATAGTAATACTTTAAAAAAATTAAAATCCACACCTCCTTCCCCTCCCCTTCTCCCCCCCCCAAGACTGCTAAATTGCATCCTGTTTCCCTGCTCTGGGTTGTGATTCACTTTATCAACCTGGACTGTTGCCACTCACCTCCAGAGCCCAGCTTTTCGCTTGTAAAGTTAGCAGGCTACTTCTCAGAAAAAAGTAACTTGCAAGAAATCCCTTCTAGATCCAGCCACCCAACAGCGGAAAGAAGCTTAACTTGCCTTTCCAAGCACCAGGAAATCTCAGAAGTACCAAAGGAAAAAAAATTAAACATAGAAGAACTCCAGTGACTGCCTGCGGTCCTGCCTACGGCCTTCCTGGCCCAAGATGAGAGCAGGCAGCTAGTATTTCAGATTGCTCGATGGAAGTGACCTCTCCAACTACCACACCATATTCATTTCCTGACCAAGCTAAGTGAAAGCCTGCCAAGTATTAAAGGGAGAAGAAAGGGATGTAAGCAGCTCGGGCACTTCCTTTTCGGAGATATTTTTGACCAGCTCTGCAAATCTATGGGTCTTATCTGAACAACTGGCTTGTCAGACAGGGTTCAGCAACATCCCAATTTTAGCCTGTGCACTAAAAACAAAACCAAAGAGAGGAATGACAGCAGGGCCATGCAGGCTGCTTGCTTGGAAGTTACACAAAAAAACCAGAGAGCCTGTATTTGCCTTGTGATGAGACAAACAAGCAATGGTGTTTATTTCCTTGCCTGTACTACCATACATTTCTAGCTAGAAATACTCTTTCTTTTAAGTTGCAGCTGCCAACACTTGTCCACTCACAGCCCAAGCTGCACTGAAGCCGCTGCAAAAGACCTTCAGAACCAATTCTGCCATCACTGCTAGCCATTCCACAGAGATCAAAACCCACATTTAAGAAGCATAACATATATGCCCTCTTCAAAATATAAAATCTGTCCTGGTGTTGCCCATTCCAGTGCCAGAAAATTGTTTGAGAGCCCAGCAACACAATACCTCCCACCAACACGGCGGCCATGTCAACTGCATGAGGAACTGCACGAGGTTAAAAGTTAAATTAAGTTCAGATTTTCATTTCTAAAAACAATAAAATCCTCAGTTTTTAAATGACAAGTTTGAAACACAAGATTAGATGACATTCAGTTTTACATCGGACATTTTCAGATACTTTAGGAAGTAGAGTGTTTAAATTCAGCAACATTTACTGCAGCAATATAATTTCTCAGACTGAATTTGAAAGCATATAAATTGTTTTCCGAAATAGATACATTTTATTAATTTTGAAGTGACTGGAAACAAGAGTTGAAATAGATCACAGTTAAAAAAAAAAAAAACAACATACTGTATACTAACCTAGAAAAATTACTGCATTAGTGGAAGGTCAGTTACTCTATGGGTCAGCTCAGAGGAACTTCCACCAGTGGATAGTTCTCTCCTAAGAGCAGAATAACTGTTCCAAAATAAAAATGATAGCAACAAAAGGCAAAACGTTGGCAAACTGTAACTAAGTCAGAAAGTTGATTTACTGCTTACAATGAAATCCACACTATTTATACCTTCAGACATTCTTACAGTAAGCAATTGGAATTCAATGCAAACTATTTCTTAATATACAAAGCATATCACAACCCTCAGTTTACAAAGCAGTTTTTGGCATGTTTCCACTCACATACTTCACATAACAGAATGGATCTGCTGCCACCATGCAACATCTTTAGAAAGTTGAAGAACTTAGAAGTTGAACTGTACAAGTCTTATTAATCCCTGAGTGTAAAGATACTCTACCAGCATCAGAAACAGACATCTGCAGATGCAGTTAGCAGCAACTGCTTTTTCTACAGCTTTCATAGAGAAGAAAACATCTCTGTGTATAACTGTCTTGTAACTCAATACACCTAGCAAGCACAGCCTGGTTTAGAAAGCTTCCTTCCACCAGAAAATCACTGACAACATACGATGCAGTGCAGGCACCTATGTCCAAGACATCAGACAGCAAGTGCCAAGTCAGAGGGACTTAAAGCACTTCCCCTATCAACACTTTAAAACTATTTTAACTGAAATGAATGGGTACACTTACTTAAGTACAGAAGTTGAGAGGAGAAAGACAACAGCTCTTCTGAAGCTGAAGGTGATACCCAGACAAGAATGTGCGAGCTTAAGACCCACCATGCAAGCACAGTCTCACACAGCTAGCAATATAAAATAACACATAGGACCACATAAAAAAGTAGCACATAGGATTAGATCTGGGTCCAGCTGACACTACTGCTAGAAAGATGCTTTCCATACTTTTTTTTTTTTTTTTTTTAAACACAATTACAATACAGCTTTTTGTGTCCATCCTAAAGAGAAACAATTGTCTCTTCTTCTCCCCCATCCCCAACACAGTTCTGCTTGCTATATTGGGGTCAAAATAATTTTAAACTGGCCATACTGACGAAAGATACAATTTTTTGAGGTTGCATCACCCTCACAAAAAATAACAGCAAAATGTCAAGAGATAAAATGTTTTCCATTCCAAATCTTAATTATTCAGATTCTGTACAGGGACGTTTACATTATCCTTTCTTAGAGCTACCAACTCCCTTCCATTTAACCAAGATGTGGAAAACTTGCACCACTTCCAGTTGAGGAGAAGAAATCCTCAGACCAGAAAATCTGTAAGTAATTTTCAGTAGAAGTTTACAGATCCCTTACAATAACATTTTCAACTCTATGCACTGATAAGGAAAAGGAAAAAAAATCTTTTAACTAAGCTGGTATCTGCAATTAGTGTCTTCCATGCATGAAACATCCAACTTTCCAAGCCAGCACAAGATATGTTCATGTGATACATCTTTACGATACAAAAGAACAAGGCTTCTTCACAAGTTTCCTTCTTCCACAGAAATTGCTCAGCATTAACAGTCGTTATGGGTGCAGATGTAAGGGGAAAAAACAAGAGAGGAGATCAGTCGTCTTGTTTACAGGTTTCCAATATGCTCCACTTGATCCATCTCGAAACTGAAACCCTTCAGCTTCCTGTCTTTAGGTTGTCAGGTGGCAGAGGACAAACACAGCGTCTGCAACTTTACAGAGCTCCCACATGTCCTGCCTTGATCTTGAGAAACACATCCACATGGATCATATAACAGACAGGAGAAATTATGTGCAACAGGAGAAAACTTACTCCGTTCACTTTTTGCATCACTCTGTGGAATATGAGTGGAACGTATCCCTCATTCTTGTCAACTGACAATTACTACTTACACAGCAGTCTATTCACTAGTGGGGTGTTTTTTTAAACATCCAGTAAATTTCAATCAATTTTGGCCTTTGCAGACACTTCTTTAGGATCCAGTCATCTGAAGAAGCAGCCACATGTACTATGACTAGATTCATTATTCACTATGCCAAACGATCAGACTACAACCTGTTGGCCAAAAGCTTCTAACACAGCTTGCTACATCAATTTCCTTAATCAATTTTTCTTTAGTGTGGTGCTTAAAAGCTATGCTTACGGACTGGGTTAGTTCTCCTATTCAGCCAGTGACCAGGCTGACTTTGCCATATATACTGCTTTTATTGAACATGCAGGACGATGACAAAGTCACTACAGTATCCAGGACAATTCCAAGGTTTAGTGCTTAATAATGCCATATTTCTAAAATAAGTACCAATTTTCCTGCACAGACAGAGATGCTTTCAAAGACCTCCAGAGGGAGATGCCGCCTAATTTTTGGCATTTGAATCCTGTACATAGAATGCTTTTGAAGAGTACCCATCTTACCCATCACACTGGCCACACCAATGCCTTGCTGCAGCCTGCATATTGTACTTTGTGCCAAGTCAAGGATACAAAATTAATAAATAGAAGAATCAATAGGATCTAAAATAGATTTCAAAGTCCATGGCAGATTTGTTTTTTAAATACACTCTTTGCATTGCAATTTACTCATCTCCCTTCCCATCCTTACCTCTATTTTTTGCCATCTTCTGCTACCACCTTCCTTTACCTGTTTGTTGTTTGAACAACACACACAACAAATTGTGTTTGAACAACCCAATGCCATTTCCCAGTTGTCTTAAGTTTAATAACACAACAAATACCTGGGAAATTTAATCAGTGCCCCTATCCATTTGCACTATATGACAAGCAAACTGCTGAAACTGATCAGTAGCATCTCATCTGTATTGCGCTAGCATCAGTGCTCCAGGAAAGTTGAAGAAAAAACATACATTGGCTGTTATTAACACAGACTTTGCATTATTCTTTGGTTCTTTCATCTCCTGGGATTTGTTTTCAAGAGAAGATGATTCATCTCCTGGCTGTTAATCCAGAAGCTCCTCTGACTACATTCAGATCTTCACCAAGGCCAGACTTTTTAACAACAGACTTCTAAGCAGTGAAGAAAGTACTGTCTCATAAATGTAAAGTTTATAAGCACATGTGGCTGTTCTTTCCCATTTATTTAACAAGCACATGAATTATCCCACTTTTATAGCTATAACCCAGTTCTCACAGTTCAAAGACTAGGATGGGGTGCAAAGAAACCAGCATCCAGCATTTCTACAGCTACATTCTCTGCACACAATTCACCCAGTAGTAGCAATATTTAAGACTATCACTAGGCTTCCATGAAGAGAGAATCAAGATCTTGTCTGATTTCATTTCAAATCTACTGAAAACAGAGGAGAGTTTTTGCCAAGGCAATTTTGGCAAGCATTTCCAACGGTATTCTGGCTTGCCAAACTGCATTTGGGTTTTGCTGTACTTATTTACTTGTTCAGTAAGCTCGGAGAAGTAGAAAAATTTGTTACTGTAGAGAATCTGGCTAACTTTAAAGAGCTGGAAAAATACTTAAAAGAAGAATCGGACAGTTTGACTTAGGAATTTGATCTATTAACCTCAGCTCATAATCGTGTTGCGTTTTGATGCATTAGAAGTAATCTACAGCTCAGCTACTTGAGTTGTGAGACCAGACAACTTTATGAGCTCTCAAATAATACTTCTAGTATGCTATTTTTAATATAGCCAAATCTTATGCCTTTCAAAAATACCATCCAATGCAAGCTGTAAGACGACTCTGAATATCCTCTTTAGAAATCAAAAAGCACAACTACACTTTATAGGACACATATCCTAAGGATCTGATTTTCAAAAGACATTAAAGTCTACTAAAATAAGTTACACTCCTTCAGGACACTTTCAGTTAAAGGCCATTCTCTTGAAACCATTGTCCCCACCGCCACTCCCCAGAGCCTTGGTCAATACCCTATTTCTGCCCTGTCACTCAAGCACGCAAAAACACTTTTGATCAGATGCTTCAGAGGTACAGTGGTAACATTCTGCCTGACAGAACAATGCTCAACTCAAAATCCTGAGGAAAAAAAACCTGAATATTTCAAAAGCACTATCTACAGCATCCATTTTCAAGTTTTTGGCACCGTTTTGCCTGTGTTTATCTATTGAGCGTTTTCAGTTTTCCTTTACATAGTTTTACCTTCTTTGCTGACCAAAACATTCCTTTTTTACATCTCCCTCTATTCTGCTAACTACTGCACACTACCTTGCAATCTACACCAGCAATCTTCTCCTTTCCAACACATAAACTACACACTAAGTCCAGTCATGATCCAACTATTCTCACAGCATATGGGAGAAAAGTACACAATAATACTCAAGGTTGCACAATGTCATTTTCCTCTTCTATGTTATAACAGGATCTAAAGTCATCTTGGAAGCAGAACACAACCTAGTTCTCTCACCTGCCCTTAAAAAGCACATTCTAACAACGTTAGAACATCACCCCACTATCTAGTAGACGCCTGCATGGCATTTTTCAAAACAGAAATAAAGTCTAAGTTCATTCTAGCTCTCTCATTTCTAAATATACACATATTTCGGCTGCATGCAAGACGAATGTTACCAGCTTGCTTCCTAGGAGATACACATAACCTATTACATGATCTTTTTCCATCTTCATTATACCTTCCCAATATTAGCTCATCTGCAAGCTAACAAGAATACCTCTGGTCTCCTCCAGGTAAACCAACTACTAAACAAACAATACCTCCCAGTCTTCCTCACCCTCCTCCCTCCCCCCCCCCCCCCTCAAAAAAAAAGACAACTAAACAGCAAAAAAACAAAAACAAAACTAATAAAAATCAACAAAAATGCCATAAGAGATCATTAAGATACATCTCTTTAAAAAAAAAAAATAAAATCAATGTCTAGGTCTCTCCTTCTCTGGGAAACATTCCACACAATGATAATACTCCACTGACAGTTACAGTTTTAAATCTGTTGAGCAATTTTTAATCCCACTGATACATGGTTTCTACACTCCTTACTATTTCAATTTTTTTCCATCAAGATGTTAGTGTTGCCAAATTAAATACTTTGAATTACAACACAGAGGCTAATATTTATGATATCTCTGAATCTGCCTGATTTCAAAAGAAGTAAAATAAAAAGACAACATGGTAGGTGAACTCAATTTCCTGGAATTTCACAATCACCTGCTATACTTACCTGCTTTGATCTAAACCCTATTTCAATAGTTTTGACCAAAATGCCGATCACGCTGACAACCTATAAAGCAGTTACACACTCTACTTAAACAGTTAAGCATTGACACAAACTAGTTTCAATCTGTGATCTGGAGTACTCAATTTTAGATTAGCATTTCACAGAGTTTCTCATATTGATCTCCTCTAGCTCACTGATACAAATTCCTTGCATATTCTAATTTAAGTCATATTTTAAAAGCTGTGGTTGAGCACCCTCCTAGCTTTCTATGTGAAAAAAAAATAAATTACATCAACATTAATCTGTCCAACATGTGGCTTTTCAGGCACACACCTGACAAATCTATCAAGTATTTTTGTCTCTCAGCACTGCTCCCTGACTTTTACCTGGTCACAGAGCACCAGGATTAAAGCTATTTTTTTACTAATCAAATCTTACTTTCTTTAACTGTCCAGCTGTCCTCTTTCCACTTATGTAATTTTCTTACTATTTTTATACAATGCTTAATTACCTGCTAATTTATATTCATGAAATAAATGCTTCAGCTATCTATTTAGGGATTTCTGGTGGTAGGAGGAAAGAAAAGACTGTATTTTTAATAGCAGTTTCTATCTCTATTCTCAGCCTTGTTTTTTTTATCTTTATTTCCCTTGCTTTTTGATTCTCCAGCAACTGGTAAGATTTTTGTGGGCTCTTCCAAAGCATTCCACTTCTTCCTGTTCACATTTCATCTCTCACCATGTGTGGTTCAAAGTTTCCTACCTTTCAAATATCCTCCTTTAAGAGCAAAAGATTGCTTTCATCTGACCACATACAGACTCCTAAGCCAAGATACCCACATCCGAGCTAGTTATCCTACAGTGATGCTATTAGAGACAAAGAATAAGCATGGCAGCTGGGGACAATTTCACCCCTTTCCTAAATACATATCTAAAATTAATCATACAAATTGCCTCATGAAAGTACCTCTCCTTCTTCATTAAGGTAAGTCTAAGTGGTCCAGCTCAGAAATAACCAACTACACCACAGCTGTAGAAAGCTGTAGAAGGGTTCAGCACTGTGAACCCTTCCCACAAGTATTTCTTACCAGCTTTCATGAACAATAACATATATGTATATAATATATACATGTTAAGATAACATCACAAACACCGTAGGACAGAGAAACTGCATTTCCTGCATTTTTCCCAGTAAGTCAGCACCACCTTTATATTCAGACTTAATTCCCATTTGTTTAGCTGCTTAATTGCTCAGAAAATAAAAAAGCCACTTTTTTATTTTCACCAATCCACAGATACCTGTATTTACGTGACCTCCTAAATGGCTGCTATATATTTCCAAGGCCAGCAGAGAACAGAAAACGACACACCTGCAGTTTTAGAGCCCCAGGCCCAGAGTAACAAGGCCTACAGATACACGCGTCCATTTCAAACACATCTGGCCTGTGCCTGGAAATGCTTGGAAAGGTGCTGCTGTGCACGCCAAGCAGCTCCAGAAAGCGCTAAAGAAGGTTTAGCATGGCTTATCAGGCAGGACTTTGTGCCAGCCTCAGAGGGCCAGTGGAGTCACCCCATAGCCCCCAGTCCTAGGCTGTGGGAGCAGGAGGTCTAGCACTATGAGCCTATGGCCTGAGCTAGTTTTGAGGGCGTTCAGAAGATAGTTTTTTTGCTACCTGCTGTATGATACATTTCCCCACTCCTCTCAGCAGAGCTGGCCAAACCTTTACAATCCATCTTCCTTCCATTGCCTCCCTTGCATTACACAGAAGTTGTAATTACTGGCTGCAGTCCCTTGAAGGACATCACTATTTGCTCAAAAGACTAAGAACTTTCTAGGCAGGTACAGTTTCAAAGAGACAGTAAGAAGTGTTGCAAATATATCTTGTGTAGGTTTTCATCTGTTTCACTGCTGTTTAGGTTAAGCTGTTACAAACCCCTCCATATGTTTTGAAAACATTTCAGTGTGCTGATGATGAGCATTTATAGTTATAGTATTAATCACCACTACAAATCTCAGAGAGAGACTTTAAGACTGTACAGCTTTGAGCAATCAAAACAGAGCAACTCCAAGGTTCATTCTAGCCTCTACACATTAAATTGACAGCACACTAATAAGATCCTTACTCTAAATGAACAGCAGCATTTGGTCTTCATGTAAACATACCAGATATTCCATTGCTTGTATTGAGAGTTTCGTTGTTTTTTGTTTCTTGGCTTTTTGTTTTTTGTTTTTTTTTAAAAAAAGCACGAGTTTCAAATGAGCACGTACTCCATGGAATAATGCTGTAAATAAAAACAGCTACAGTGCTTGAAACTAATTATATTAAAGAAATTCTAGAATGCAGGGCTGATTGTTCTCCTTTGCTTTCCACTCAGGCAACTGATGGAAAAAGCCCCATCTGGAATACTGCATCCAAGCGTGGAGCCCACAGTACACAAAAGACAGGGAGCTGTTGGAGAGGGTCCAGAGGAGGGCCATGAAGATGATCAGGGGACTGGAGCACCTTCCCTATGAGGATAGGCTGAGGGAGCTGGGCTTGTTCAGCCTGGAGAAAAGAAGGCTGCGGGGTGACCTCATTGCAGCCTTTCAATACCTAAAGGGAGCCTACAAACAGGAGGGGAATCAACTCTTTGAAAGGGTTGATATGTGTAGGACGAGGGGAAATGGTTTTAAGTTGAAGGAGGGGAGATTTAGGTCAGACATCAGGGGAAAATTGTTCACCCAGAGAGTGGTGAGGTGCTGGAACAGGTTGCCCAGAGAGGTTGTGCATGCCCCGTCCTTGGAGGTGTTCAAGGCCAGGTTGGATGGGGCCCTGGGCAGCCTGGTTTAGCATTAAACGTGGAGGTTGGCGGCCCTACATGTGGCAGGTGGGTTGTAGATTCATGATCCTTGAGGTCCCTTCCAACCCTGGCCATTCTGTGATTCTGTGATTTGCACAGCATCCTGTGTGTCTCTTCTCCCCTCTTCTGATTCATATCATATTATTTTGAGCTTAGCTGGTACATGTATGCATGCACACCTGTACACAGACACAAATGAAAGAATACAAAGTAGACTATATCAGCCTTATATTGTACAGTTGGTTAATACAACTAGTTTTGAGATTATATGTATAATACAAAAATATAAATAAACAAGCAATATACACATTCTTATGCTGAATGGCAAAAAGGTTTCTTGAGGATAAGAAAAAAGTATTTACCACTCTGCACAGGTGAAAGTCGGCAGTTTCCCCAGAAGAGGCAGCACACATCAGAAGTGCAGCTATCAACTCTGCAAACTCAACAATCCAATACGGAAATATTTACCCTCCTCTCAAAGTACAAAGGTGGTGACAAAGGCAACGGAAAAAAAAGTAACGTAAAAATGACTGTAAGAAGATACCTAACAGCTTGTAGCCTTCAGAAGAGTGCAAGGCTTTTACTACATTGCAGCAGTTATAGAGGTGTTGATTGATTAGCTTTTTAGCTTTTTATTTGTGAAATCAAGTAAAAAACACTTTGAGAAATTTGAAAAAAAGAAGGTAAAGGCAGTAATAGAAAACAGCATCATAAGACAATTCCATGTGGGACTATAGGATCTTGAAGACAAAAGAAAACAGGTTAAGTTGCATCTCCTGAATAGCGGCAAGTCCACCAAGGAAGGCAAAGCAACAGAAGATCTCAGCGCAGCATTTTGTAGAGATAAGAAGGAATTCTCAGCCTTTGCACAATGCAATAAAGAAGGAGCCAAGGACAAGCAAGCACTGAAAAAAACAGCTATCAACTGAGGTACATCTGGATGCCCAGAAGAGACAGCAAAAAACTCCTGAGCAATATCCTTCACTTCAAATGGTATTCTTGCCTCGCTAGGCAGAAGCACTGGGGCTCATTTGTGTCGCTCTGCATTACCAGAGGAGGTATGTATTTAATTAAATGACATACAAGGAGGTGGAAAAAAATAAAACCTTCAGCAGCAACATAACACAAATGTTACTGAAAGCATCTCCAACTTACTGACAGGAAAGAAAGCAAGCACCAGTGACAGGAAGGTTGAACTGGGGCAAAAGGCTGGTTATCCATATTAAATCAAGAGAAGTATTGTGAAATAAAAAGTTACATTTACATGCATTGCTAAAAAAAAAAAAAAAAAAAAAAAAAAAAAAAAAATGCCTAAAGGCATCATCTGGAAAAGCAGTATTCCACTGCACGTGCCTTCCTTCTCATATCCTTTGTTCATTTATTTATTTCATAACAACTGTATGAAGCTTTTGGGGGAAAAAAAAAAAGAACAGTCTGCACAAAGTTTTATTATATATAAGTACCAAAAAATAAAAAAAGAGTGATTTCATGCATCTCGGTCAATAAATCGTTACTTATGAGAAAAAAAGTTATATTCTCGATTCAACTTATAAGTAATCCTTTCCAATCCAGATTTCTTACAGAGTGGCAGGATTAATTCATCTTGCCTTGCTGTATCTTTAAACAAAAGAAGCACACTGAGCACAAATGTACTAGGTCTGTTCCACTTACCAGTAATAAAGAAGCTCCATAAGAAGTGAGGCTATTAAACACTCACTTTTCAAGCAAAGAGTTAAAGTGCATATTTGAACAATTTATGGTTTCAAATGTGGCTTGAGTAGGAACAGCAGCTCAGTACTGAAAGCTTTCCATTCATATCATCAGCTGTATTCTCTTTGTAACAAGTGCATATGTAGGCAGATGGATTGTGCGTTTTCCAACAGCTGTACCATCATTTCCAAGATGATTTCCATAAACAGTATGTATGCATGTGGTTGTTTTTTATTTAAAAAAAAAAAAAAAAAAAAAAACAGAAAACAAAAAAACTTTGTCATCTTCCCTCCTTTCTCAAAGGCAGACATGACTTCTGAAACACTCAGAGAAGAGCTGCTCTCTGCTTTTAAACAAATTCAGACAACAAAGCAGCTTTTTTAAAGGACGCACCTTTTAAATCAAAAAGGGAGTGAAGAGGACTTAAATCTCCTCTCCTGAAAGCAAGTTCTCTCCAAGTGAGATAGTAACCTCAATCAGTACAGGGCACGGCCTCATGAACAGAATAGAGGGTAAAATAAAACCAATAGGCTGCTTTCCTCTGCAGACAGAAATTAAGAACCACCACTCTAACATTCTTTGAAGCTTAATCCTAGCAGATTTTAAGAGGTCACAGGCAGAAGGCAACTTGTCTGAAGCTGTTTTTCTGGAAGAAAGCTCCTCATGTGCATGCAATGAGATTAGAGGCTGAAGAAATCAGTCCCAATGTACTTCTACATTTCCCCAAGAGGAAACATTCTGAACTTTGAGACAATACGTAATTCAGGAAGAAGAATAATAGAATGGGTATTGAAAGAATTTCCTGCCAAAGCACAAATACTATCAATATGTAAATCTTCAAAGTAGATACTAAATGCTTTTGATATTACCCTGCCTATGCAAGTTCTCTCCTCTTGCTTAACCCTCTTCCTTAAATATACAGAAGAGCTTTCCAGATGACGAGAGCGTTAAGAATGCTCTGCCTGGATAGTGTTTCACAAGTGTGTCCTGCTTCCATGAATTTCATTACAAGGTCACTTGGGAAATTCTCTGGGTTAGCAAAAAAGATAGATTTAAACCTAGAAATGCTGCTGAAGCACCCACCAAAGAACTGAGCATTCATTCATCTCTCTCAACCACTGCTCTGTGATGTCAACAGAAACACCCATCCCCATCACTCAGGTACAACCTGACTGTTGTATTTCTCATTCCTTCTTTGTCATTGATACTGTGAAATTTCAACGAAGCCTTTGTAAATTTACCCCTTCATTCTGTTTCCTCCAGGGTCATGGTCCCAACTCACGTTTGTGACAATACTTACAGAAGATCTCGTTACTTTTACAACAGATGTAGTCCCCTATTTCTGATATCTATATCAGTCCCTGATCTCAGTATGTTATGACAGTATAGCAATCGGACAGAACAACACAATGGAAAAGGCATTACTACAGAGGTGTGATGACAGAAGGACAGGCATAATAGGAAGGTGCTATAAAGGAAGGGAAGAAGACTGCTTACTTGTATCAGAAGATTCTAGTTTGCAGGGGAAAGCTTCAGCAAGAACGGATCTCCAACCAGAGATCCTTCCCCAGTATCAGTCAGCCCTTAAACCAGGTCTAAGTAAGGTGCAGCCAGGCTCCACCTCTTCTGGTCACACAGCTGAATTGCCTCCACCTGTGCTCCCAGGGCTGACCAGGTCCTTTCCCCAGGTGATCAATCAGGCTGTGACTCAACAGTTCCCATACAAATAGCAATACCTATAAGTTAAATGTGGATTTATGACACTTCGTCCTCTGAGTTAACTACAAGTTTTTCTTAGTTTTGTGAGAAAAGACTCTACAAACCTCTGCCCATTTAATCTGCTCCCTCTGCACTTACAAAAAAAAAAAAAAAAAAAAAAAGCCAAAAAACATCCCTTCATCTGTACTTCACTCCCATATACCATCCTACTAATCACAAAAGGGCTGGAAGGGACCTCATGGATCATCAAGCTCCAATTCCCCCACCACGTGCAGGGCCACCAACCTCCCCATTTAATACTAGACCAGGCTGCCCAGGGCCCCATCCAGGCCTTGAACACCTCCAGGGAGGGGGCATCCACAACCTCTCTGAGCAGCCTCACTCTCTCCGTAAAGAACTTCCCCCTGATATCCAACCTACATCTTCCCTTCTTCAACGTACAACCATTTCCCCAGCTATTATCTACCCTTTCAAAGAGCTGGCTCCCCTCCTGTTTATACACTCCCTTTAGGTACCAAACTTGTCTTCTTTCAGGATATATATAGGCAATATAAATGACTAAGAAGCTGCCACTTCTGTCTTCTCTATTTCCAATCAGAAAACAGCTCACCACCTCCTACACACAGATAGCCACTCTGTATAGTCATGACATAAGCTGCTCCCTTTATCCCCCTGGTTTTCCACTTCTCCCCATTTGTCCTCCATCTGCGTTATCTAGTTTCCACTTTTATAGCTGGCCTTGAATTAGACTGTAATTCCTTGTCAAGATGGCAAAGCACACAAGATGTTCAGTACTAATCCTCGCAGGAGCCATCAAGCACTACTGAAATGCAATAGAACCTGAACTTACGGCAAGTCCACAAACTTCCACTAAAAGCGGTACACAAAGCATGGATTAACTAAGTTCCCTCAAACAGAGTACGTTTTCTTGACCCTCTGCATACAGCTTTAAGTAGACATATCAATAGTATTTTATGAGAGTCTTGAGAGGACAATAGCTCATCTAAAGAACAAAAATCAGCATGTTCAGATAGTCTTAGGTTATCTGTATCTTGTATGAAACGTAAGGGATGTGTTAAAGTACACATTATAAACCCCTGTATATAGACATAGACACAGACATGTACATAGACACATCTGAAAAAGGATACTGAGAACAATAAATAACAAGCTGGCAACAAAGCTCTCTCTGCCAAAGGTGTAGACATTTAAAACACATACCAACAAGATGCCTATCTTCTTTCAAAAGCAAACAAATGCTTTCAGTTTCAGCTTGACACAGCTATGTGCTATAACCTTGCTGCTCTTTTTCTGACATGACAGCAGTCATTGTTAGACCAAAGGCAGGCGAGTACCATCCCAACCCCACAAGCTGTTCTCTCCAGCTAGAATTCTGGCATCAAATTTAACTACTGGAGTCCACCCACACACAAAACTGATTGGCAAGACTGGAGTCTTCAAATCATCTCAGCTGACCTCTAGAAACATCTGAACCAGCCTTCAGTATTGCCTACACTTTTGCAACGGGGAAGAGGGAAGGTGAATAAACGGAAAAGGGAGAAGGGGGTGAACTGCTGGACCACAAATGACTGAGGAACTGTGATACATGTCAGACACAAACCCAATCAAATAAAGCTTCCACATTCTCTCCATCATTTTTCAGGGTTGGCCTCTTCCAGAAAAAAATATTGTCTTTTTTTTTCTCCCCCCAGTGTCACTGTAATTGGTGTATTTCCAGCTTCCAAAAGCCCTGTAAGTGGTTGTTTCCTACAAGGCTTCAGATTTCAAGTTCTAAATGAACTATTACAGAGAGGCTGCATGTGTGTACTAATCTTGTAATCTCATATCTTCAGCAAAGCCTAGAAACCAAGCCAAACAACATGTACAGCCAAGCAAGCTACATGGCAACTTGCTTCTGGAAACACAATTGAAAGTTTGTAGTTAAAAATATAGCCTAATTTATTTCTTGTTTTACTTTGTATTCAGTTTTTTGGGGGTTTTTTTGTGTTTTTTTTTTTTGTTTGTTTTTTGTTTTTTTGTTTGTTTTGTTTTTTAAAAAAAGCTTTTTCACAGCTCCTATGAGAAACTGGATGGTTTCTAGACACAGGCACCACATATAATATGTAGAAAGGTTTGGCCTAAACTCATTTGTCTGTGATAAACCAAATAGAATAGAAGTTTTAAACAGACAACTATGCTTTAGGTGTCAAACATTTCTTGACGTCTGTGGCAGTTGGCAGCTGCAAACATCCGACTGAAAGCCCCATCTGCTGCTTCACAGCTTCCAGTCGAGGATGTTTACAGTCGCTCACTGTCAACAGCAATACACATTCCTCAGCTGTTTACTTTACACTATGAACATGCAGAGGCCTCCAAGCAGGTTAGTTTAGATTGCCACAACTTCTGTTGCTGTGTTGTTACATGCAGAGGTGCATGGGGTAGTTTTATGAGTATTTACTAACAAAATAAAGGAAGCCTGACTTCCAGAGAAATATGTTCAAGCAGACAGGTGTACTTACTGCTCAAGCATTACATTTAGAGAATTACGTTGGCTATTTCACATCTGGTAAGAATTAAAAAAAAACGTATGAAATAAAGTCACTTGTTTCTATTGTTGCATTTGTTTTGTTCTCTGAGACATTAGAGCAACCCTATCACACTTCTTGCAGAAACTGCATGACTGCACTACTGAGTAAGTTAACTGATCAGTGAAATGACTAAAGACAGCAGACGGTGCTAAGATAGCACCAAACCCACTTCAGGAACGTTTCACTACAGTGCTTGAGATGGCTTTCTTCCCTGAGGAAAAGTGGATGGGAGGGAATTCTGAGATATCAGACGTTAATTCATGCAACATTTGCTTCCAAATAAAATCATAAAAGAAAAAAAAAAAAATAAGCAACCCAGAGGGGATAGCGAGGAGGAGGGAGGAAGCTCTGCAAAGGCTTCAATAAAGTTCAAACAGGTTTGAGGAATTCTACAAATCATCTGAGGTAAGCAGTTGCTGCCACAATTCACATAGTTCACAGAAAGGTATCTCTTACCAAACGAAGAAGCCAAAAGAATTTGGCACAATAACACTTCAGTTGTACAGTTCTGCTGTTTGTTTTTCATCCTGTCTTCAGTTTCCTTATTAAGTTAATGATGGGTAAAATTAAAGATTAATCACTCAACTATTTTTCTGAAGTCATATGAAACCACAGCACGCAAACAGGGTGATTATTATCACTCTAATTAGAAGGCGATTTTCTTTGAAACTTTCTTGCCCCCAAATGAAATTACTGCGCTGTAAACCTAGCAGGTTATGAAAAGACCACAGTTGTTTGCGACACAGAAGCCTGTGGTGTATTTACTCAAACTGATAAGTGTGAAGGATATCTATAAATCCCTTTCAAAACTCAGGGTTGTATTTTCTATTCCTAGGCTAAGAAAATTAATCTTTTAGGCAGCAGGTGAAAACAAGCAGAATTATGTTGGGGCCTTCCCCTTTATTCAATACCAATGTGGAGCTATTAAAGCTTCCTAGGGAACCACATTTTCTCAATGGATCAAGTCACTAAGGAAACAAAGCAAACTTTATCAGTACTGCACAACTCTACATTCCAGGAATTCTTAGCACTTGGCATCCATATACCACTCCAGAAGCACGAGATCAACTCTCTGTCTTGCAGAGCTACCAAGGAAAGCTATGAAATTCTCAGTGAGGTGCTCAGCTCCACAAAGTTACCCACGTGAGGAGGTGCTGATGGCCTGTGGGAGGTCTCCCAAAGGGCACACAGGAAAGAAAGTGTATTTCCTATCATGACATTTCTGAATAAAGAACAAAAAAATAGCTCCTACTCTGGCAAGTTCCATCTTGTTTGTCACAAGCCAGTTAAGAAATATATGAAGTCACCTTGCAAGACAATCCACATGGACTGTAAAAGCAAACAAAAAAAGTTCCTGGATTCAAATCAGCAATTGCAGAATGAAAATATTTGAGTTTAATTACAGCTGGTCATAAAACAGAGATTAGCCTCTCATTTGTAAATGTACTGATCTAGTATCTACAACTTAAAAGGGGAAGGGAGTAGAGATACTACCTAATCCTACTACTTTGAATGAATTAAATGAAGGACATTATGTCAGCAACAATGTGCAATGTCACTCCATGTATGAATTCCTTTCAGCTTTTAAAAGACATCAAACAGATTATATCTGTATGAAAGTCAAGGCAAGGTCAATCTGAAACCAAGAGGCATTTTATCACACAGCATGGACTGGTAGGCAAGAGAATGCTATCAGCTATCTCTATGGCACTATTTAATTTGTACTTTTCTTGCAATTGAAGGAAGTCATATATCCTTAACAAGTGTTTAAACTGAAAGTGTCCGAGACTCAAACACCAATTAGTAGGATTCAATAACCACTGATTTTGATAAAGCTTTCAACAAACAGAGGATTTAAAATATATATTTAAAAAAAAAAAAAAAAAAAGGGAAAGGAAAGGAACACGGTAATAGGTAGAGACACTTTTCAACATCTTTCCACTTTACATCACAGAAGCAGAAAGGTGCACACCAGTGGAACCCTAGGCATTCTTTAGCAAAAACAAAAAAAAATCCAGCTGTTTTTCCATAACTCTCCTGAAACTTCCAAGCAAAATGAAATGAATCATTGATGAAAAATGAGAAAAGAAAGCTCAAACAACAACAACAAAAAGAACTCCAACTGAAACAAGAATTTGGAAGTGCTGTTTGTGTTCAAATTTAAAAATAGTGCCTTTTATCCATCACTTCCCATGCAGATGAGGTGATCCGCAAATTCAGACAGGTAAATTAGTTTTTAATCCTATTTGAATAAACACTGAAATACCAACAGACAAAAATGCAAATTCAAAGAAAGCCAGATAAAACTTCAAAATAATTTCACTCACAATTGTTTTCTTAGTTTGCTTCGTAATAAACATTTTTCAAATCTGTCTGTCAAAAACCTTAAGATATCCATTAAATACTGAAAAAAAAAAAATAATTCCTTCTCTTCCTGTCTCTGACAGGACAGGACTAACACACATTACTTATATGAACTCAAGTTCACAGCTGTTAGATACAGCATGAGTATCTCCAACTGTTGCTGATGAATCTGCTTCTTCCAACTGCATTTGAACTCACTGTGAAATGCCAAAAGAAGCTCCCCCTGCACTCAGCAATGCGAAAGCAGCAGTTGCAGACAAGCAGCCAAAACAAGACGCATGACATTCAAACATTTGGAAAAGAGATGTTAAAACTAGAATTTGGTAGAAGTATCAACAACATGTAGTGCATCTTCTTGGACCTCATCAACATCAGCTTTTAATCCAGCACATCTAGGTAAAGGATCATGACTGTGCATTACACATCTTGGAACAACAAGTACCTCAGCAGCAACAAGTCTGGAGAAAGAACAAGAACTTACTTCCTGGACACCAGCTGATCCTGCTTCTGTTCTCTTTAATGTAGGATACACACATCCGGTGAGAACTGCATTCTTCAGGAACTGAAGATTGCTCCTCAAGTTTCCAAGAACCTGCAGCACACATATAAACAGAAGTTATTGTAATTCCAGAAATTCAGATCACAGAATTCTCATTATTAAGACTGTTTGCAAGAAGTTAGATAGCTTTTAACAACAACTATTTAAACAGTGTCCTTTTGGTACACTCATTTAAAACCTAAAATGTGCTCAATGTGACATACTACCTTTGATTATAGCTCTCTCTCCATTACAGGAGATAAACATTAACTGCCTAGGTAGTATAAGAATGCAGAAACTATACTGAAGAAGTTAACTTTCTTACCTCAGAGTGGCATAATAAACTTTCCTGTTTATTATTTAAAGAAATAAACAGATTGTATAACCCAAACCACAATAAATCTGTGACTGAGTATCACCTTAGAAAAGCTAAAAACCCCAGATTCCTTTCAGTTAAGTCTCCGACGCAGAGAAGGAATTAATTCACACATTTGTTTCTGGAGGAAAAGGAACATACAGAACCCCTCTGCAGATGGATGGATGAACACACAGGACAGAATCAGATTATTAGGAGAATAACAACAAAAGAGAGAAAGAGATTCAGAGAAGAGCATGAAAATAACACAATAACAGGAACTAAAATAACCCAGCCTGCAGAAGGAAAAAGATATGCATTCGACAGTTCTGAAACCTTAGTTAGTAGTGTATAATAAAATTGAAAGAGATACGATAAGTAGAGCTCATTAACTGAAATACATACATAATCAAAATACAGCATTTATCAATTTGCACTCCTTACGCCTTCTGAAGGTGCTGAAAGCAGTTTTTTTATGTGGCCACATCAAAGAACCGTGCTTTTGATAAAGGTATTTTTTCTGTCAATCAGCTCCAGCAAGAAGTAAAGATTAAGTTAAAATATCAGCAATGTTTATACTCAGCTACGAAATCCAAAACAGTATACAGTGGTTGAATTCAGGGTTTTGAGAGCATTTCTGCATAACCCAAAAGCATTATGTCCTGAGGAACCAATGGATGGAAGGGAAGGTGAAACACACTCACTAATCCCTTAACACCACCTGGCAGAAGTGAATTACAGGTGGCTCAGAGCATTAAACATGATCACACATTAACGAGACACGTGCAAGTCATGGTGCCACCACAGAGCAGGGAACCAGCTGAGGTTGTACTGTTTGCTCCTCTGTACCAGTTTCCACAGTAGCACACTCTAGGCTAATCTTTTCTATTTCAGAGGAATGCAATGTAGATAAACAGAAGGGTTATTTATTTGAATAAAGAGCATACAATAGACAAGAAAACAGTCCTCACTGGCAATAACATCTTCCCATGAGTATCTGGGTGGAGCATTTCCCAATAGTCCCAAACACAACATTTCCCAAGTCCAGCAAGAACCATTTACTGAGATTTAACAAGTTAGCTGTAACACAGAGTGGACCTCTCTATACTTAAAAAGAAAGCAAGATGACCACACAGAGGATATTGTGCTGAAGACAACGCTCTCCTGCTGAAACAATAAGCCTCCTGCACAGGGGACACTCTGCAGAAAGAAGGGGGCCACATGAGAGAAATTCATCTTTGGTGTTCCCAATGAGGTTAAACAACGGCAAGTGTAGAGTCTTACACCTGGGGAAGAATAACCACATGTATCAGTTCAGCTTATGGGATGGCCTGCTGAAAAAGACCTCTGTGGAGAAGGACTTGGGGGTCCTGGTGGACAAGAAGTTGGCCATGAGCGTGCAGTGTGCCTTGGTGTCCAAGAAGGCCAGTGGGATCTTGGGGTGAATTAAAAAAGAGCGTAGACAGCAGATCAAGGGAGGTGATCCTCCCCCTCTACTGTACCCTGGTAAGGCCACATTTAAACTATTGTGTCCAGTTCTGGGCTCCCCAGTTAAAAAAGATCTCCCATATGAGGAAAGGCTGAGTAACCTAGGCCTGTTCAGTCTGGGTTAGAGAAGACAGGGGAAACCTGATAAATGTCCATAAACAGCTACAGGGAGGTGGAAGGCAAACAGATGAGGCCAGGCTCTCCTTAGTGGTGTGTAGCAATAGGACAAGGAGTAATGGCCTAAAACTTGAACACAGTAAGTTCTGTACTAATATTGGAATAACTTCTTTACAGTAAGGTGACTGAGCCCTGGAACAGGTTGCCCAGAGAGGCTGTGGAGTCTCCTTCTATCTGTGGAGATATTCAAGACGCATCTGGACACCTACCTGTGTGACCTACTGCAGGGTACCTGCTTTGGCAGGGGGGTTGGACTCGATCTCTTGAGGTCCCTTCCAACCCCTGCAATTCTGTGATTGAGCCAACCACAGCAATTTTCAAACAAAACTCACACTAGCAAACCACAGGAACATCTAGGACGCTTCTATCCTATGATTTGGAAACAGACTCCCAGTCCATGTCTCTCACATAGTTTTGAAGAAATGCAGAAACTTAGCTCTTATTGTTGTGGTGGCCGAGTGACCCATATCTCACACGCAGAGTGCTTACCCTCATATTTCTGGTTCCTGGGGCAGAAACTGGCTCTGCTTGCCCTTAGCCAGGGTCAAAGCACTAATTTGGAGAGGACGGAAGAGGAGGGAAACTTCCCTTGCAGAAACAGGGAAGGGCACTTCTCTGTTCCTATCATCACCGCTCTCCTACAGAGCTCATCTGCAATTAGGACATAAGGACTCCCAAAACAATTAGCATAGTCTTAACCTTTCACCTCCAGTACACTGACATGAATACAATCTCTGATCACAGAGCCATTTTTACTCCATGTACTACAGAGAGAACTGCAAAGCTCCACACGCTGCAGAAGAGTCTGCCACACTTCAGCTTACACTTACAGTTGTGCAGTGTTTGCCCTGAAGGTAGCTGAACATTGCCAGAAATTTATACTGGATGCAAGATGACTTCTGGATACTATGGCAAGCAGTGCTTCCACTAAAAATATGCAGAAAGCAACCCTGTTAACAACACCATATGCTATAGTGCTCGAGAAAAAGCTTGGTTACTCACAGTGTTATGCAGGTAAAATGTATTAAAAAAACCAACATGTAAGGAACAAAACTGCAGTTTATATGCAGCACATGCATTAACCTTTGCACACAATAGACCAGGTGCAATACAGCTACTGAAATCCAGCCCTTCACTTATTTTCAGCAGCCTCCCTTCTCCCTGGCTATGACCAGGCTTACAGCACGAGGCCAAACATCACCTTCCAGGTAGCAAAATGCTCGCTGTTCCCACGGTCGTTAAGTACTCCACTTTATTGGTGGAAAGCTGACATCACGCTGACAGGGTCATGAACCTGAAACTGTTAATGTTATACTTTTAGATTCCTCTTAACCTCAGTGTGAAAAGTTCTTTCCTCCCAGCTCTCCAGAAGCCAAGTAGACTTATGCACGCTGACAAAATGGTCCACCAAGATAAAAAGACACAGTTCAGCACTAGGAAGAGATGAGAGTGCATTAACTGATCACTTAAGGCAGTGAATGGGTTGTACCAACACAACACAAATGTCCCTGCTAAGCCCTAGTGAGCAACCTGCAGAGGAATACACTGCACAGAAACCAGCAGTGCCATGACCAAGAGCGCACATACTAAAAGTTATATGGAGGGGAGAAGCAGAGCCAACCCCAGTTTGCAGTCAGAACAGAGTTGTGGGACAGGGAGGAAGAGATGAATGTGCTGAGAAAAGTTCCCTGTCTGTTTCAGTCCAAGGGAGAACTCCCCTCCAGGGGGGAAAAAAAACAACAAAAAAAACCCAGCTGTGATCATCACTGATTGCTATTCTAAATGTTATCCCTGCACAGCCTCCTACAGATGCAAACAAGGGGTTTAAACACATCTTGCTTTTGATCATTAGAAATAATTGCCCAGAAGTTATAGAAAAGGGGACAGGAGGCCAGCTACAAAAAGGTCTTTAACCAAAATTTTTCTGATGTTTATTAGCACAGAAAGTCCCTGGTGAATAAATACAGCTTTGTAGTCAGCTAAAAATTAGAGCTATTAGAATGTATCTTGACAGCTCCAAGAAAAGGACTGCTGTGTAGATGCAGAGAAAGTTTATAATCAACTTCCCACAAAAGCTTTAATTTAGCATGTGTGTCACTGGACAGAAACACTGAGGCTAGAACAGACTTTTTTTTCCCCTCAAATGTATTAATAACTAATCCCTTTAGGATTATGTCAGGCACGTCATATTAGGATGGCTTGGGCTCATCTTCACCAGCAGGTATGTTAAAATGCAACTATACTCATCTACAACAGCACTCCACTCATGCAGTGTTACAGGGGAAAGGCATCTGTTGGGCCAACACTGATCGAGGCCACACAACTGCTCTGCTTTACTCAACATGAAGCGATACAGGCAAGAACGGCCTTAGAGAATGATGCAAAACCTTACTTTTCACACACCTGAAATTAAAAGAACACTCTTCTTTGCTCACAACCTTCACAAAATGTAAGTGGCAGGGCAGTTTCTGTTGTTACAAAAGGTACATTTCTGCACTGCAAGTGCTTGGTGTAAAGGGTCACATGCAAACCACTGCACAAATGAGCAGGACCTGAGAATGAGCTTTCCTGGTTTCTGTTAATTTATGGCCCAATGTTACATTCCTCTCATGCAATGCCATAATCCTCAGTGAATGACTTCACATTATCCTTCTCAGAGTAATCTAGGAATGCAGATAAAAAGAACATCAACCTTGCCTTCATAAGACTCTCTCTTAACCCTCAGGGGTTTAGGTGCCTGATAGAGTTTTAGATAGGAATAAAACTCCAAGCATGCCTGCTTGGCTGCCGTGTAACCCTGTAGTGCCTACAGCTCTCAGAACACACAGCCTGCTTCCCAGGGCATGCGCACCAACAGAACTGCCTTAACCACCAATGTGTGTCCAAAGCTCTGTTCGGTTCTCAGCATCCTTACTTCACTCCCATCTGCTGAAATTAAAATGTGTTATGAGGCACGATTTCCAGATCTAACCTTAATCCTGACAATACAACCATGAGTTTGGGAAGGGGCTGGCTATACCAGAAGCCTTTTAGCACAGCACAAGCACCAGGACAGGAAGCATCCAGATTCACATCTCCTCAGCTCCACCTCAGGCCTCACTCCACAGCTGAAGATATCTCTGCTGTGAGGACCCCACACTTGGCCATGCAATGTCAGGTTCAGCCCAGGATTCCTGCCCCAGAGGGCACCATGTCTGAAATTCTGCCCCAAACTGCAGAAGGATCCTTAGGTACAAGCTTCTGGCCTGGCCTTAGGATGGGGGAAGCATTGAAAAGTGACTACTCAGGAACCTAACTGCAGGACAGAGTATGCAGCTGCAAATGGGAACAGCTGTATACTCTCATCCAGCTAGAGCAAAGGGCTGAGCTTCTAGAGAGGCTAACCTGCAGGTCAGACCTCCCAGATCTCCTGCCAGCCACTCCAGGCCCTCTGCCCATGGCTGTCCCTGGTCGCTGCCTTTCAGCTTCTCCCACAGAAGCTGCAGGTGCCTGCCATGAGCTTGCAGGCACTGGGGCAGCTGCCAGACAGGCAACCACGTGTACGAGTTCTCGCACTGCCCAGGGTTCCTCACTGCCTTCTCCCATCAGCCGCAACAGAGGAATGTGTTTGAAGTATTCACTTGCACTCTGCTTTCTAAAGATTCAGTATAACTAATCACATGCAACACTTGTGTCTATTGTACTTAAGCAAACAGCACTCTACCACTAGAGCAGCTCTCTCAATACTCACAGCATAGGTTGCTGTTAAGAGCAGCACCTGAAACAGGTCCCACACCTCCCCAACACACACAGCACCAGGAGAGCTGCCGAGCAGTGCAGGCATCACCTCTACTCCAGAGCTGCGCAGGGAGTCCCAGGTACAGCAGTACGAGGAACGGTTGAGGGAACTGCAGCAGGAGCCCCTTCAGAGCTGTCAGGCTTTATAATGATAAGATCACAGAGTGGCTTAGGTTGGAAGGGACCTTAAAGCCCATCTAGTTCCAACCCCTGCTGTGGACGGGGCTGCTCTCCAACAGACCAGGCTACCCAGGGCCCCATCCGCCCCAGCTTTGAACAGCTCCAAGGACGGGGCAATAGCTTTTAATCAGTTTTAAGTGTAACAGCGAAGAGCTAGCAATCTGTTAGGAAGCACAGATATTACATTACATTAAGATCTAATGTTTCCCCCACCTTCCATGAAAAACAGACTTATAAATACAACATACGGCACAAGAGGTCTCCAGCCATGCAAAGCACCACCAGTGGCACCAGCCTCGCTGGGAAACATACCCTTCAGAAAGCAAACCAACATCTACTCAGACCTCTCAGTCGTAACACTTCAATTTTCAGTATGCACAAATGCAGCTCAGAACAAACTTAGGGCCGCCAGCCGTGACACAGGCAGCACGCAGCTTACACCGTTCACTTCTGGAGTTCTTTATTTTGCTTTTGGGACCTCTTCTGACTCAGACTTCTGCATCCGAATAGCAGGAGAGAAGAAAGGCTTTGGAGAAACACACGTACACAAAAGAAAAAAGAAGAGGGAACCACTGTGTTTTGATTTGCAGCAGACACAGAAGTAACCTTCAAGGTTACCTTGCCCTGTTTGAGGCCTCAGGAAGGAGAAAAACACAGCTTCAGTAATGGAATTTCTCTCTAACCCCAGGTCCCACCCTGCACAAGAACTAACGACTGGAAAGCTTTTGATTCGGAGCTCCACAAGTAGCACTCAGCCAGAGGCACAGCAAAACTCGCTCATTTTCAGGAGAAGAAAAGAACTTCTTGCTCAATAAGTAGCAATTATGCCACAGAATTTACATGCCGAGCACGGCCGAGCGCAAGAACACCAGATCAGTCAACCATAGCGCCGGCGCTTCGAGTATGATTAACAGAACGAACTTCCAAAGGTCAATTAAATGTCAACACGTTTTAAAGAGATATTCTTCTTCGGCGCGGTCAGCGGTGCCCACCAGAACCGGCGCCGCTTCACTCCCGACACGGGCAGAGATGACAACGACCCGCCCCGACGCGGCTGCCCGCACGGCTCAGCCGCTCTCCCGTTCCGCTCGGCCAAGCGCGGAGGCGCCGCTCGGCCCTGCCCGACACAGCACGGAGTGCGGGCCGGCAGCGGGAGCGCCCTGACTGAGCGCTTTCCTACAGACGAACGCGGAGGGGCTTTGATCCGCGCGGCGCTGCCCGGATGTACATCCCGGCGGGGGAGGCGGGATTTCCAACCTCCGGCAGAATTAATTCCGAGCGCGTTAATCACGGTTCGGCAGCAAGAACTCCGCGCTACGAGCCGGCCCCGAGGCACGCAGCGGTACCGGCGCATCCCCACTCAGGCCCGGCCGATCGGTGCTCTCAGAAACGATAATAAAGAAAAGTTTGCGTTCCAGCACGAGCCCGGGGCTCCCAGCCCTGCCGAGCGGCGGGGCGGCACCGCGTCTCCAAGGCTGCAGCCGGCATGACAGCCGCGCTCGCCGTGCGAAATTTCAAGTTTCGGGAAGAAGAAACAATAATAATAATATCAAAAAAATAAAAGTTGTCCCGCCCTCCGGCACCCCTCCGCCCCCACCCGCAGCCCCCCACTCGCCACCCGCCCTTCCCGCTGCTCACCTGAGCCGAGCCCAACTTTGGCACTCCGGGCAAAACTTGCGGCACGCAGCTCCCCGCTCCCAGCCGCCCCACCCAGCCCCGCCCCGCCCCGCCCCGCCGGCCTCCCCCGGGCTCCGCCACGGAGGCGGGGAAGGGGTGGAGGAGGCGAGGCTCAGCCGGGTCGCGCGTTGTCTTCCCTTGGCGCGTGCTTCCCGGCGGGGCCAGCCCAGCTCCTCCTTCACCCGCCATGTTCTTTGTTCCCCCCGCCGCCGAACCCCCGCCGCGCCCGGGCCGCCCCGGCCGCAGGTGCCCGCCCCCGCCCGGAGACCGAGTGCCGCCTCCCCGCGCCCGAGGGGATTCCGTCCCTCTCCGCCAATCGGCTCGGGGGGAAGGGGCAACCCGGCCAATGGAGCGCCGAGAAACGGCGAGTAGTCTCGCGGGGAGAGCCAATGGAGCGGGCGGGAACGCCTTCCCTTCGGCCCGCGGTGCCCGGGGGCAGCGGTGCAGCCCTCGGTTGGTGTGGGCTCATGGATAGCGCAAGGGAGTTCAGTTCCTGCATGGCGTACTGGCCCCCGTCAGCGTCCTGTGCCGGGCTGTCGCACTATGCTGCTTCCCATAAGTTGGTTCCCATGAGACAGGATGGGAAACAGGTGACCAGAACGGGAATCAGGAGAAAAACAGGGTGACAGCTGTGCTGAGGAGAGAGAAGTTGGTAGGGACTGAAGCAGCCTGACAAACTGAGAAGGTTTGTGTGTAATCGTTGTCTCTGCCGCTGATAAAAGCTGCCTTTGATGGGTCTTTACCACAGCTTTGGAGTGTGAGGGATACTAAGATTCTGCTCACGGAATCATAGAATGGCTGGATTGGAAGGGACCTCAAGGATCATGAATATCCAACCCCCATGCCACAGGCAGGGCTGCCAACCTCCACATTTAATGGAGCTTCTTTCTGAGGGAACTTCACTGTGTGACATTGTCCTTCAGCCAGTTTCTTGTTGCATTTTATCCCGCTTCTCACTAACTTCCAGATGTTTAATGACACCTTCCTTATAAATTTGCTCTAAATCCTCAGTGACTGACGGTGGCAGAGCAAAAATTCTGTTTCTACTTAGTTGCGTACTCCCCAAATCCCTCCTGCAACAATCAGGTCCAGCTTCCTGACGCCCGGAAGGTCCACCCATCACAGCAGACCCACAGGTGACATGCAGCAGCAGTATGAGCTGCCACAGTGCTGGAAGTTCCTGCTCACAAACTATTCCCACTGTAAGAGCAACATTTTGTATCCCTCTTGCGCAGGGAGGAGGTTTCTGTAGACTCAGAGCAGCGATGGCACTGCTGCTTGGCCACAGACGGTGGCACCCAGCTGGGTCCCTCAGGGTGAGCAATGTTTCACACTCTGCACAGCTTGGTAAATGTATGAGGTTCTGTTACATATGTAATTTGTGCAGGGTTATATTTACTGAATGTTTTCAGTTTCACTTTATTATTGTAATATATATGAGGGAAAGCCATTATTGTCTGTGAATGAAATGCCCTCTGAGTTAGAAAAAAAAAAAAAAGTGTCTACTTTGTTATGCCATGTTTCTCACAAATGCAGTAAGTAAATGGTGTCCTTGTAGTGATTAATAGAGGAGTCATTCAGACCTTTGTGGGGGCTGGGCTGTTTTTAATTATGAAGATAATCTCCTCATCCAACCCATTGCTCAGAGACATAACAACTGTGTTTTACTCACTTTCATTGCTGTACTGAGATGAAAAACTGTTGATGTATTCTCCCCAGAGGTCATCAGAAATACAAACAATGTTCTGGACCTAATGCATACATACAGACTGGTGGATGAAGTCTGGGGTTTATTGTACTGTAAGGGAAGCTGAACAGAAGGGAAGGAGGAGATTAAACAAGACGTTTGGAAATCAGAGTAACTGACCCTACGTGGCATCTGATTTGTGGCATAGCTGTTGTGTGGGAGACTGGGAAAAAGAAAAAGCAGTCTTCTATTTTGTTTTGTTTGTTTGGTTTTGTTTTTTAAATGACGGAAATACACACTGGAATGTTAAGGGCAAAACCAGTGATATCTTATTGCCTTTTTTGATCCAAGTTCATGAAATGTGGCTCAAATCTTTTTTCAGCGAGTACTCATGACCTTAAGGTTTATTTCCATCCAAAAGCCAAGTTAAGGGTAGTGTTGGGAATGTCACTGACAGAGTCGTGTTTCCTTGTAGAAGAATACACCTTCTTCAATACTCATTCAATATTCCCAGCTTTCTACCAGCAGGGTTTCTCAAGTCTCTCTCAGGCCACAGTGTTTCCCATCCTTCCTTTGCAGGTGTGACTGCTCTTCTCTGCCTTATCTTTGGCTGTTCCTATCTCAAAACAATCCCTTTCGGTGAAAAAATATCTTGCCCAATGTTCTGCTTCTGAGCAGCATGGCTATGTAGCCTGGACTTTTGGGAGGAATTGTTACAGTGCCTTTCTTACTCCAGAGGGGAACATGTATGCTAAGAGGTACGCAGGTAAGCACTCCGCCAAGCAATACGTTTTGGCAATACAACACGATATCCTGCACAGTCCAGCTTTCAGAACAGCTCCAGTTTCTCTGTCTCCTAAGTCTATCCTGAGAGGAACTGGTGTGGGTTGGTCAAGAGTAGAGCCATAGTGAATTTGTGAAGTGAATAACACTATGATTGGGCAGTTCTGCAGTTTCATTTCTGATGGAAACAGTAATTCCAAAAAAGAGCATGCCATTCCGAACTTCATTTTCTTTTCCATGTAAGAGGTGGCTTCTCATCTTCAGGAGATGTAATGCGAATATGTATGTTTTGGGCGAGAGGGGTTACATCTTTTTCTTCCACTATTGTCTGTAGTGCTGAATGGGTTTCTTCAAAAACATCAGTTTTCACAAGTGTCCTCACTGATAAATAGGGCGGCAGCAGATGTCCAATTCTGTATTTTTGTCATGAGTTACAGTTAGGGAGCAATATACTATGTACTGTGTAGCCTTCAAAAAAGATCTGAGTAACAGGAGTGTTGTTTTGCATTTTTGTTACTGTTGCTCAAAGTAAAATTAAAATCACTTACAAAATGCTACTTAGCAATTTAATCAAAAGTGAGTTTTTAACTCCAGGTCTCAACTAAAAAAATATTTATCTTCATGTATTCACAAAGATTCAGTTTGATGCCCCATTGAAATTCCTATAATATCCCCAGTTATCTTATTCTCTCTATGTAATTATGAATAGCTTAACTCCGTACAACACTATATTAGAATTTATGCTAGCAAAAAAAAAGAGCAAGTTCTCTAACAAAATATCTAGCCATGACGTACTGACTGCGAAGGTAAATGCTTGCTACCACTGATAGGCTTAGCTGAGCACTGCAATAATCTTCTTAAGGAGCAGAACCAAACTTTTGGTCTGCTCAGAGCCACATTTACTCAACAGATCTCACATTAATGAAGTACAGAATCACAGAATATCCCAAGCTGGATTTCTCTAGTCCCAAAAGTCTGTGATCTAAATTGCAGAGGAGGACAGCTGAACAACAGACAAGGATTGAGGAAAGAACACAAGAACATTGGGAACTGTTAGGAATGCAATCAGTGGTGCCACCACCCATCAGCTGTCTAGCTGCTGATGCTTGTTTTGTCCTGTGCATGCTTCCCATTTCCTCTGTTCTGGATAATCAGAAATCTTTGCTCTGGTGAATCACAGAATCACAGATTGGCCAGGGTTGGAAGGGACCTCAAGGATCATGAATCTCCAACCCCCCTGCTATAGGCAGGGCCACCAACCTCCTCATTTAATACTAGACCAGGCTGCCCAGGGCCCCATCCAACCTGGCCTTGAACACCTCCAGGGACGGGGAATCCACAACCTCTCTGGGCAGCCTGTTCCAGCACCTCACCACTCTCTGAAAAGAATTTCCCCCTGACCAGTCTAAATCTTCCCTCCCTCAACTTAAAACCATTTCCCCTTGTCCTGCAGTTATCAACCCTTTCCAAGAGTTGATTCCCCTCCTGTTTGTAGGCTCCCTTTAGGTACTGAAAGGCTGCAATGAGGTCACCCCGCAGCCTTCTTTTCTCCAGGCTGAACAAACCCAGGTCCCTCAGCCTGTCTTCATAGGGAAGGTGCTCCAGTCCCCTGATCATCTTCATGGCTCTCCTCTGGACCCTCTCCAAACAGCTCCCTGTCTTTCTTGTACTGGGGGCTCCAGCGCTGGACACAGTACTCCAGATGGGTGCATCCAGGAATGATAATATTCTTTTTTTTCACATTTGAGGAAAGAAATTTAAGAAAATACTTGTTCTTTTTCTAAGAATAAACCTTAATAAGAATGATGCCAATAGGTTATATCAGCAATGGTATGGAGTTAAACCGTAACACTCATTATTACAGAGAAAGAAGGAAGTAAGTGGGGATATTACGGGCATCCCCATTGGGCATCAACTTGAATCTTGATGGATACATCAAGATGTTGTTCCACCATCCTTTCCTCCAAATAAACATTCAATTGTAAAATGATAATTTTCTGTTTCCCCTCCCAATTCAAATTTTACTGTTTACGTAGAGAGTAACTAGATCTTCTCAGACATCTTTTCACTCCATTTCCTTCCCCATTTTTTTCCCCAAGAAAAAAATCCAGGCTTGCAAGGCTGATGGACAGCTTTATAATAAAGACAGAGGGGGGCCATTGCAGCAACCATTCAGTGCTCAGTTTTGGTGACCTGCATACATGTTTGGTGACTTGAGTGTCTGAAAGTTGGCATGAGTTCTGTTTACTAAGACCAAGAAGAAAAAAAAAGTGTTCTGACATAGCTGGTGTGTTATGTACTAAGGGATCGCCGTCAATTCCTGAGAAATGCTGTGGTTGAAAACGTTGGGGGAAAAAAAAAGTGGGGAAAAAAAAAAAAAAAGCTTATAGTGAATTCTTAAAAGATATAGAAGCTCTGTATGTTCTGTGGTCGTGTTATAAACTCTTTGCAATCTTTTTTGGAAAGAACAAAAACCTAAGTGCACAGTGAGCAAACGCACATACAGCTCTAGGCCTGGGAGCCTCAGCGGCTCTGCTCTCTGCACAGTAAGTATTGCAGCTCTGCTTTTGTCCCAGCTTGGCAGCTCTGGAACAGGGCAAAGATTTTCCAGCAGTTGTTTTGAATTGTGTTCCGCTATTGTCTGATAGCATCGTGTGCTGAAACCTTAGCCATGAAGTCAAAGGGAAGCCAGGCATGAGGAAAGCTTTGAGTACTGAAGGCCAACAATAAGGGCAGCATGACTTTGAGTTGTTTGAAGAACGAAGGGCCTTGCTGGGCTGCTCCTATACCTGAGATTGTGGTCCTTGTGCCACTACCGGCGTTACCATGGGTTTAAAATAGCAGCAGTAGCTTGGGTGTGACTTCTTAAGTTGTCTTGCAACAGGACAGTTCAGTTACTGCCACTTGGTTTTAGTAAAGAGCAAGAGAATGTAGCACTCAAATGCAAACAATTAGATTATGACTAGAACAAATGTCTCTGAAGACATAGAAACGTTCTCCCGATACAAGATCTTCTGTATTTCAATTTAAAAGAAACTGTATTTGTAATACTAGAGAACAGTAAAAGCCTATAGCTCTTTGCACCTTTTGCCAGAAGCAAAAAAAAAGAGAGAACATGAAACACTACATCACAAGAACTGGGATTTACTCAGTTTTAGACTGCCGTAAACATGCCTAGCTTTGCTGAGTTGAGACTCAGTGTCAGGGACAGTTAGAGGCAGCAGCAAGCGGATATGCTCAGAGCGTTGCCCTTTCCCTGCTGTGCACTTCTCTCACGTGTAATTTTAGCATATGCGCTGTGCACAAGCTCTGAGGGATCAGTGCCCTCTGTATGGTGGGGAGGGGCCACTGAACATCAAGCAGCACAAACTAATAATTCTGCATTGCAATGCAGGCTGCTCAGTTCTTACTTACTTATCAAATGAGTTTCATAAAACTTCTCTAGCTGAATGTCCGGGACAAGAAAGCAAAGTAATCAGTCTGCAGCCTTTGCCTTTGCCTGAGACTGCTTTTCTCGTGGACTAAGCATCTTCTTTTTTAGCCAAAATATACTTTCAAGCTCCTTCCATGCTGTTCATTAAAACGTTCTTACAGTAAACACAGTATGAGGAGTGAACAAGAAACACCAGAATATCTTATTGCATTATTGCTTTGGTAATATTAAATCACTGAATATGTCATTTGTGTTCAGCATGTTATTTCCTGCAGCAAATTACCAGTAAAAGCTGGCATTAACATTTGTGTTACAGTTTAGCTGGTAGAACATAATTAAAGATTGTATCGTGTGATGACAAAAAAGAGTTGAATGAGAGGCCATAACTGTAACCCTCACATTTCATAATATGTGAGTGCTTGATGTCACAGTCTTCTTTCAATGTAGCTCTCATAAATAATTTTCTTCAAAAACTAGAGCAGAAAAGCCCCAAGTACTCGTGGTGATGCTTGTATGATATTGGGGCATAAGAGGTGAAGCCTTTAGGTTCCCCAGAGAAACGGCAGCCACTTGAAGCAGTGTGCTTGCTTACAGCAGCAACCGTATGTGGACCAGCACAAGACAAGCTCTGTCATGATATGGAATATTGATAAAACCAGGACACCGTGCTGTGGGTCGCAGCAGTAATGGCAGCCACACAGGGTTTAGAAAGTTTGGGTATCGCTCCAGGATCTGCTACATTATTTCACATAGTGTCTCTCCCACACATTGGTCTGCAGTGTGACCTATTTAGCCACAGCACTGCCCACCCACCCTGCCTGCTGCCCCACATCCGCCTCACTCCTTCCATTTCCTCTCTTTCTGTAAAGTTCTGTGAGATCTGCTGATGCAAGATGATATTGCAGAGGCAGGTGTTCTTCCCAGAGACTGTCTACGGGAGGGAATGAGCCAGGGACAGGAACAAATCTGCCTTATGGAGAGACCAGCACCAAGAGTGAGCGAAAACCAAAGATGCAAGATCCATATCCATACGTATACCTGCAGAACTGGTAATGAACCAGTTCTTCAGGTCTCAGTAGCAGCAATGGCAGAGGTGCTGAATGTCTGTGCGCCTTTAAGCCGTCCACAAGAGAAGATAAGCTCTATGGGCGATTGCATGCTTTCAAGTTAATCATTAGAAAGAAAAGTTCTGGTACTTTTCACTTATGTCAGCTTGCTAGGTGTGTCTGGTGGCTCTAAAGGACCCGCAAAGAGGTGAGGTTGCGTGCCTGTGCTGAGAAGAAGGCTGCAACCTGTGCTGCTCAGTGCTTATCCCAGCTCTTCCCCACATCCCATCCTCATCCCTACTTTCTAATCCTATCTCTGTGTCCCGTCCTCGTATGTGGTTGCTGGAGGAGTCCTTTTGCTGGTATTTCAGCCAGAGCAACTCTTCCAATCTAGAAAAATAAACCTGATTATCATGACTTTCGCAGTCATTTCTGGATATATTTCACAAGTGTGCTAAGCTGGATGCAGTTTAACAGCTGGGTGACTCCTGTGGCATGCTGAGCTGCTTGAGCTTGGACTCCAACCTTCTAGATGCCAGAGTTGTGTTAAAACATACTGCTCAAAAAATGAAGCCTAGGAACTTTGTAATACACAGATTTGGATGTGAACTGTATTTCTTTTTCCATCAGCTGAATAGTTTAATACCTATGTTTATTCCACAATGCTGTGAATGCGCTGAGGTGGAAGGAACTTGTGGTGACACATGCATCAGGTCATTGTGCTCCTCACTGCTTGGGACCAGCACTGGACTCCTGAGTGGATGTCACAACAGCAGGACAGCATGTTGAAAGGCAGTGCTGACAAAATGACTCTATGCTGAACAGTTTCTAGCAGCTATGGAACCTGAAATCTGTTTCATTGAATTGTTTCAGCAAGTGCTCCAATGGCTGAAATGTGTCTCTCTTAAGTGAGATTAAAAAGAACATGACAAAAGTTTGTCTAGCATGCCTCAACCCAAATTTCATATAAAGGATACAGCTTGTTATTTTTCAAAAGGCATCAAATATATTTTCTTTGTAGCTTGACTTATTATGGCCTATGGGAACAATTTTAAAACTGAAACATGTAAGAAGAAAGGGGGAAAAATAACTGGACTACACAGGAGGCGCTTGCATATCCTGAATGTGTTATCTGTCCTTTGAAAGAAGAGATCAGAAGATATTTTGACAGATTTCCCCCAAAAGGAACATACTTATAAAGAATATTTACTTAGAAAACATTTGTCATTTTTCAAAGATATTTATCGAGCTAAATGACACACAAAAAAGAAATAAAGCCTGCCTTAGCATGTCCAAAGCAAAACAGAATTGAAAGAAAGCAACACAGGGATGTCTACCCATGGAACAAATCCAGCTCAGCCACTGGCAACAAATAAAATCGGCATGGTTTGTCGTTCGGAGCCTGGGTATTGGTGCCAGGGTACAGCACGTGGCTTTGACCCACTCTCCTTATCCTTTCCCGTACAGTTTTTGGTGGAGAACTCGTGGGCAGCCCACTGCTGTCCTTCCTCTGCTGGAGAGCATTTTCCAGGCTGTTCCTAAACCTGTATTCCACCTCTTTTTTGAGACACCTCTCTCAGGTGCCTCCTTGACAGCACACTTTCAGCAGCCACAGGAGCATTGTTCAGTGTTTGTGCAGCACCTGGCACTAGGCCACATGTTCACTGTGACAGCTTGCCAAGGCAGGCCTGGCAATTCTGTGGCAACTCAGTGCAGGTAAGCGCACACTGCAGGACACAGATGCTTGGCTGGGCAGCAAGCTGTGCCTTGGTGCAGCCAGCACACAGCAGAGATGTACCAGACCCCCTAAGAGCAGACAGATTGCCTATTTTCTTTCAGACATTCAGGCTCCAAATTTGCGCTATGTCTCTGCCCCAGCTTCACAGACACCTTCAGATGAAGTCTGAGATTTCTTCTCCTGCTTAGCGGGACCAGCTCCTAACTCAGCTATCCACATTTCAATTCCTGAAAAAAATCACATCATTTGGAGTTTAAGACTAAATCCTGGAATTGAGGGGAAAAAATCCCAAACAACAAAAGCCCATCAGGTGTGGATAAAGCAAGATGGAGATCTGCAGGCTCTGGGAACTGGAGCACATCCCTCTGCTAGTTGCCAGGAGCGTGCTCTCAGCTGCTGGAGGGCTCTCTCCATTAAACTTCCCGTCAGTTCTGAAATAGCAAAGAGGATTGATACTGCGGCAGTGTGCGGGATGGGTGAGGTGAATGCCATCTCTCGTTGGTTTGCCTTCATAAATAGCCTCCCTCTCCACTTTCTTTTTACAGACTTTCAGAAGGAATACTGATTTTTACCATATATAAAGTAGGTGAACTACCTTCTGTAACTTCTGCATCCAGGGAGGTCCAGCTGTTAAAACCAACTGGTAAGAGTTTTCAGGCCATCATTTTCTCTCAATAGAAAGGACTTCAGGATTTCAGTGTCACACAGAAGTTTCAATCCACATTGGCAAGAAAATTGCTAAGCAATTTTCTATGTATTTGTTTCTATGGCCTTAGGCAATTTTTATTTCAGGAGAATCAACATCGTACACATGAGCATGCAAAACACCTGGTGGAGTTCAGCTAAAGAAAAATACAATTATACCTTAATAAAAAGGTAAGATAACTTTGCTGTTCGGCAGATCACTGGCATTGCAGGAACACTGTGGGTGCCTGGAATTCACTTCTATTGTCTCCAACATGAATTGCTTTGAAAAAGGTCACATGAGGAGGAAAGGAAGTTTTGATTTTCACATGCCTGTTATTGCTAAGGAAACCACTTCCTTGGTATTCACATATTCAGCATGTCTCCAGTTCTGGCTCTCTGACAAATGACATTGTGCTACTTCATCAAGGAACAAAGAGGGGCGGGGAATGCTGTTAAATAACTTGACCTGTTCTGAACTGGACTGCTGAACTTCAAGGACACTCCGTAAGAGCATGCCGGGGCCTCTGATAGCTGCAAATGAGATTCCTGAAGTTCAGAAACATAAAGGCTCTAGTCCACATCTAACCGTGCTCAGTTATTTCTGAGGTTTACTGGCTTGTAGCAAT
Organism: Centrocercus urophasianus; assembly: GCF_019232065.1. NCBI lineage: Eukaryota > Metazoa > Chordata > Aves > Galliformes > Phasianidae > Centrocercus > Centrocercus urophasianus. Next base: position 22,441,811 of record NW_024884142.1, read on the forward strand.
GGCAATGACCTTAGACTATTGCAGATGCTGAGAAACCAGTTTTCTAGCACAAAACTCTCTGAATTATTTTCTTGGCAGAATTTATTCTAGCCTTCAGACATACCTTTGCATATTTTTTTTTACATATTTAGATATCAGAATCTGATTATGAAAAGATGTTACCTGGTAATTTCATTGAAAGCAATTGTACTTGAACTGTAATCCATGGGACTCTTCCCATTTTTTTGAATTCTAAATCAAACAAGGAAACAACTGGAGAAACAAGCTACAGTTGGTGAGGATGGAGATTTTTTTTTTTTTTAAGAGGAATGAAGCAAATTTTCTTTGCTATCTGATATTTGCAGATCTCAATCTAACAAGAAAATGTATGTTAAGTAGGCTTATTTCTGCTTTACATGAAGTCTAGCATGCTTCAGGCTGTGAGTTCCACAGAAAATATGCAATAGTTACTGAGATTACTGGGAGCAAGCACAAGGCAGACACAAATCACAGGAATTAAACAGCTAAAGCCCTGCTCAATTTACTGAGAGGCTACTATGCTTCTGGTATGTCAAGATCTATTTGTCTAAGTGTTATCGGGAAAAACAACATAATGCAGTGCACTGTACCTGGGATGCAAGGCCAGGAATCAGAATTTCTGGATCTTGATAAATGTTTATAAATATCTAAAGGGAGGTGGGAGGCAAATGGATAAGGCCGGGCTTTTCTTGGTGGTATGTAGTGACTGGACAAGGAGTAATGGCATAAAACTTGAACACAGGAAATTCTGTACTAACGTGTGGAAGAACTTCTTTATGATAAGGATGATGGAGCATGAGGTTGCCCAGAGAGGTTGTGGAGTCTCCTAGTAAGGAGACATTCAAGACCCATCTGGATACCTACCTGTGCAACCTATTGCAGGGTACCTGCTTTAGCAAAGGAATTGGACTCAATGATCTCTCCAGGTCCCTTCCAACTTCTGTGATTGTCATCTCGGCCCTGCCTCAGATGTATGTGGTGGCCCTGGAGCAGCAGCCTCACTCCCTGCACACTTACCAGAGCAGCATTGTGAGTTGTCTGCTCCACTAAGGAACTGGGCAGTCAGCTCCCAGCTTCTGCATGCTCGTCTGACAATGTGAATGGCACCATAAATATTACTGTTATATGTGAGACCTCTCCACGTTCGTCCCTCAGAGAACATCACTGTGTACCTCGGATCTGAGGCAACAGACCTGTGCTCTAGCACCAGGCCTGAGACCCAGCCCCATGGGGACTGCAGATGCAGCCTGCTGGCAGCACAGGAGCTACCAGGGTGCTCACCACCATGAGGGCCTTGCTTTAATCCTTCTTCAATATGTTAAAACTAAGGTGTTTACGAAATGGACTGGCTCTCCTCTCAGAGAAAGGCTTCATTACCGTCCTGCCAGTTGCAGGGACATAGCCCACTTTCTCAAAATTTCCTGGCTTAATGCAGGAATAACAGAGAGAAGGACCTATGGCCTGTTTATTTAGAAAGAAGAATTAGATGGCTTAAAATGCTTAAACACATGCTGGAGTTAATCTCCTACTGAATTTCCTAAGATCTTCATCTCTGAACCATTATCTTACTGGGGGCTTTGCTGGGGTATACTCTTATTCCAAGGAGATCTAAGGGGTCAGCTGAGGTGAGACAGAAGAGGCAAAAACCCCCAAGTAAAGCCACAGAATAGTTTTTAGTTAGTTTGCTTGCTTTTAAACAGAACCAGTTATCTCCTGTAATACAGGAACGCCGAGAAGTTCCATGAAATAAATGAGTTCCAGGCACAGAGGACGTGAGAGTACTCATGACCCAGGAACTGCACTCTTCTGCTCAGAGGAGCAGCAGCAGCTTCTTAATTATTCCAGAAACTGCTTATGAGTAAATATTTTGAAATTGCTGAGAAAAAGCAAGTGCTAAAACCATAAGGTCTACATCTTGTGCTGCATATAGTTTTGCACTCATCACTACTTGTAGGAATTAGTCCAGCCAACATCTCTTGTGGCTCTGGCATCCCCACCATCAGCCAGCCTCACGGTTCTGTTGCAGTACCAATTGTTATTGCCGGCTGGTTGGCTGGCGACCCGAACCTATACAAGGCTTTGCAAATCATCAGAAAAATCATCAAATCCCTGCTGTGGTCCATGGGGAGCCAGGACGGAAGGAAGGGAGTGCTCCCGGCTGATGCTGGGTTGCTAAGCACAGGGGCTGCTATGCCAGGGAGGCAGGACAGGGCTGGGCCATCAGGCTGGGAGCATATGAGCCCTCAATGAGCTGCATGCTGCTGTGCATTTACATAGCTTACGTACATTTACATAGTTTACACTGGAAGAAAGCACTGGCAGGGAAGGGTCAAAAGTACAAAGCTTGAGAGCTAAAGCCTACACTGACTGCACAGTAGCTGATAATGTCCTCAGCAGAAAAGCACTTAAGAGGAGGAACTGCAAGAAAATCAGGATCGCACTGCTAAGGAGAATTTCAAAGGCCAAAAGGCAAGAATGTTAAAAATATCTCCAAATAAAACCCACGTGACCTGGTCCAGCAAAGCTCCTTTGCACAAAAGCTGCGGGGTACGGATGCACCCCCTGTGAGCAAGGAGCACAGTGGAAAAAGGAGATTCCCCTCAATCTTAGTTTATGTGTCTAAAACAAAATGAGCTTTTGCTCACCCTTATCTGCATGATCTTAGATTCCTTCATGTGACTCACTTGACACCTACTTATTTCCCAGTGCACATATTTAACAGTTTCCCTGGGCATCTTTCTCACTTGGATGGTGCCTGAAACCAGAGCTCTGTCATTCCCCAGTTACTACCCACACCACACTCTGTCCCATGTACTTCCCTCTCCTTAGAGAAGGCAGAGTACTCACAGAGATGCTGGCTGTGGCCAGGCCAGCCCATGTCTGCTTTCACTTCCTCCAGTACAGTCGCATACCTCAGTATTGGTGCTTTAATTCAGACTGATGTAACCAAGATTGAAATCTGTCCTATAGCAGATATTTCTCAAAGCTTATCAAAGAAGAACCATACCAGAAAAGAAGCAAGAAAAACAGAGAGTGCCACTAAACTTTGCTAAGATAGGTTTCAAAGTCAGTGAAAGCCACCTGAGACAGAATTAAAACATACAACAAAGTAGCACCCTGAAAAAAAACAAAAATTTCCGAGCAGCGATGTGCTACAGATCCCATAGAACATTTGTAATTACTTATAACTAGCAAAGACTAAGGAGGAAGGCCTGCACAGAACTAACAGCAGATGAGTAAAGTCAGTGCTCACTGCTGGGTTGCTTTAGCCAACACCTTCACTGTGGTATGCACACCCATCACAGCTCCCTGCTTGGGCCAGTAGCTGTATCTGCACAGCAGGAAGGAGGAAAAAGAACAACATGTGAAACTGGCTTTATGGACGATATAAAATAACAGGACACCACACTTTAATGAGATAATTAAAACTCTGTTGCTGCTTTGCTACATGCCAAGGACACTCAGTTTCTTGGCAACAGCCTCTAATTTTCCTTCTTTGATATCCAGGTCACAGCCATTTGAATTAGAGGCTCATTTCCAGCAGCAGAGCACAACAATGGCACACAGCTTTCTGTCCGAGCGGAAGCTTTACCCCAAAGTTCAGTGCCTTTCAACTACATATTGACTGTAACTGCAATTATAAAAACTGAAAGCCTTTATGATGGGGAATATCACAATATTTGCAGAGGTGAGGTGAGACTTTCATATTCAAAAACTGGATAGCCTTGTGCAGTATAAGCAACTTCTCACATCAGCAGCAGTTAAGTCTGTATTGTTCCAGCTAAAGAATGTGACTGAAAGCGTAAAGAGGAAGAGAAGGAAAACACCTGTTCCATCCCCGGCTCCCCAGTTTCTTCAGAAATTAGGTCTACCCAATCCCTAATCATTTGCTATCACCCCACCTTTTCAAGAGGAAGGGGAGTGCTGTGTGCTGGGCAGATTACATGTGGAAATCACGTACATTTCTGCTGGGCTTTGGCTGAGGCAGTCAACTGGCAGGGAAGCCCGCAGCCCTCACCAGAGCTCATGGAGCAAGCTGGATACAGCCTAGGGGTGACCAAATGTCTCCAGGCGATTCACAAGGCCTCCTCATTCCTAACTATGCCTAACAGCTGAAAGGCAAGAGGACACACCTCTTTTTGAAAAGCAGATGCTTTTTCACAAAGGAATACGGAGCATACTACCAAGGAACTGGTAAGAGAACAAATCATACAGCCCAGATGGCAGTCACAGTGCTTAATGCACTGCTGGAAGGTGCCCAGCTAGCTTGGTGATGAGTGACAGAAGAACGTATAGAGAATAATGTTCTTTGTTAAGTGCCAACTATTTATTACATTATATTCAGAGAACAGCTGAGGCAAATTAACCACAGCAACCATTTGCTGTTCTCTCAGACAGCCCTGAGATAGTATCTGTACTACTCCTGTGGCTGATGGTAGCTTCTGGGCAGATATGAGCTTGTTCAAAGCAAACCTAAAGCCAACTGCCCAGGTTAGCATACTGCCAAACCCTCATCAACAAACCACTCCACAGGTATACGAGCTTATACCTGCTCCTATGCCAACAATCACTTGGGTTTTGGTCAACTTGGAGTCTGACCAGAACAGGCCTGCATCCACTCAAGACTGCACACTAAGAACAGAGCTGGCTGCCCACCTATTGCACTAGTGAGTGAAGTGCTCATCGACCCAGCCACAGCAGGGTGACTGGGAACACATTCTTAAATATGTCTCTTAAATCGGTCTTAAATCTGATCAAAAGCAAGTATAAGACAAGATTTCTGTACTATTCATAACATCATCCATGCTAGAAACATCCAAGTTGCTTTTTTTCCACTAAAAAGTCACTATTTTCATCAAAACAATATTGTTGCAAAGAGGTATTTGGCAGAACACTGGAAGATTGTATTTTCCACCTGTTCTACATTTGATCTTGCAGTAGGGACAGGTGAGTTAAACAAAGTACAGTCCTGACCACAAAATCTGGATTGCTTTGATATTCTGGCAGTGAAGACAATACAGCTTTGCTCCAGAGAACAGCTTGGCCCTGTAGATCGGTACCTCATACATAAAAGCAGGAACAAAGTTTTACTGAGATGGCTATTCTCCTCTGACTATGAGCACATCTTAAATACTGCTGTTGTTTCAACAGTTAACAAGAGTAGCCATCTTCTACATTACCTCCTGAGGAGCAAGGTATGCAAGAAATCCATGGTTGTTTTGCACAAGCTGTCTATGCTTGAGCCATCGATGTCTACATTCACTCATATGCAACATCCAATAAAACACAGATTAAAGTAGAAGGCGAGTTACACAGTCTTGGCAATCTTACTGTTCTACATAAGCCAACTCAATAACACAGCCTACTGCAGTTAGGATACTTGTGGAAGTAGTTTTAAAATCTAATTTAAGATGTTTCTGCTATGTTTATTTGGGTTATAAGAACATTCCACTGTATGATGGCATGCAATACATACATACCTGGCCCCAAAGGAAACCCGTATCATAGCATCTGCTAAAATCCATTAAATTATAACACAGTTTAAAAAAAAAATCTAGTTAAGTCAGAAAACAGCATACAATACACCCTATTGCCCATGATGATAAATTAGTCTTAACTTTTTACTATCGTTTAATGATTTTTCACTGACAGTAAGAACTTTGCTATGGAGGTATGACTGCTCAAGATACATTGGAGAGCTATGCGATTTTCAGAATTCAGTTTTCAGATAGTAAAAATGTATCTCTTTAATCATCCGGGAAGCGGCATCTGAGAACAGGCATGACAAGGAGCTTTTCTATTCCTGAAATTTAGGCTCCCTTTAATGCAGGATTAAAGAATGCAAACACACAAACCTACGGCCCTCAAACTGTACATTCTCCTGGAAGATCTGAGTGTGCGAAGGCACCAGTAAGCACTGTACATATATCCATGATCATGATGTCCGGATTTCATTTTGGGTCAAAGCACAGCAATGTCTGTGAATCAATCAATGAAGTACAGATCTCTCGAGAAAAATTAAATCAGTTGTTACTGTCCTCCAAAAAAGAATGGAGATCTTCATTTGACCATAGTCAATGGTTCTCCAGTCTCAGAATCCCTCACTTTCAGATGCAAGTGCTTCATCAAGAGACTTTGTATGCCTCTCCCCAGTGTAAATCCCATAATGTAGTTTGTCATCCTTTACAGTAGCCCAGGACATCTGCTTGGTGGAGAACCTCGCTGCCCACTCTCCAGAACTGCTAACAACGATGACACCTCCCAAGCCCCCGACTCGAGTCTTCATGTATTCTAATGCAGTGTCAGCAGCCATCTCTGGTGACATTCCTGAAAAGAGGAACAAGATAACTTCACAAAATCTGCCTTGAGAAGAATTTTAAAGTTCTCTTCAAGATTCACATCCTCCTCTTGCTTCCACATCAGAGCCAGCCAAATCTAATTCTTCCTTCAACTAAATTGACAAAAAACTTCCAGTTCAGGAACTGAACTGCTTTATAGGAAGGCACTGGACAGTCGCAAACAGCTTCTACAGTACAGTTCTGCTGCAAAGACTGGGTTTGAGTAGCTTCAGATTATACTCAGGTTTCAGCATTTGATACAGACTAACTCATCAACTCTATGTTCAAGACACAACATTTTTTATGCCATCATTTGAGGGAAAAATGCCAATCTGCAAGCTTTCTCTCATAGGTATGCCATTAGCTACATTTATACTTTGGGAAAAGTTATTAAAACAACAAAAAATGCCAGTTGTCATCTGCGTTCAAAGTCCACGGCCGTAACAGAGCCCAAAGCATCTTATTTCACATCTCCACAATTTACTGAAAACAGATCAGCATTATCCTTCTTGAAACTTCTGAAAGTATCAAGTAAGACGAAGACAGGGACACCAGAAAGCACCAGCAAAATGACTCTATCTGTTCCTTACACTTAATTCATCATAACAGGTATATGTGAATTCTTAAGTTACTGTGCACATCATCCTCACACGCCTCTACTAGCTGCACAGTATTTCTTCATTGCAAGTCTGAACACACAGACTATCAGTAATGTTATGCAGTTCATGATGCAGAATAAAAAATGACCTTCATGTCTTCTTTGCAAATTTCAAGTTAAAACCAAACAAAACCAGCAGAATCAGAATTATTCACAGCACTGGTGACTGACAGGATAGAGCACCATTCCATGTCATTATGGGTGACACTGTGACTATTCAAGTCAGCGGCACTGACTTCAAAGGGTCAGCATTTCACTGTTTGATTTTTCATCAAGACAACAGCTGCTGCCATAAGGCAGAGATTCCAATAGTTGTTGAGACTGGCAAAGCCATTCCTTCATAAAATAGCAAACTAAAATTTCTAACACTGGCTGCAAAAGAAGGTATTTGCTGTGTAAATTACTGAATAGCAAAACAGAATTACAGAACAGCTTTATTGTTGTTTTTAAACATGAAACTTCAATAGAGCATTCAAAGACTCAAAAAGTTGTAAGAACTTGGGGGATTCTTTTCAGCATCTTCATGGAAACGTGGGGGAAAAACTAAAGGAAAGCTACTGTTGATGAGTTTACCTGGCATCTGAGTTGCATTTCTGGGCAGGATGAATGAAGGTAGAACAGGGTAAATAAGCGCAAATAAGTATTCATTTTAAGCATGCACACATGTGGACTGATTATTCTATTAGTACTTTTGTTTTAATCTGAGCCGCATTTGCCTGGTGTATCATGAGCCAGACACCTATCAGTGCAGAGGTCTTGCAGTGGAGTGAACTTACATTTAGAGAAAAAACTCGTTTGCACCCGAGCTTGAAAATCATTCACAAACTGAATGGCTAGGGACATAATATAAAGAGTATATAAAGAGGAGACCATGATGTGACAGAGCTTTGGAAAACAATCTGTAGGTTATATTTTACACTGAAACTGTAGCACGACCAAAGAGATTTGCAGAAAAGTGCACCCATTATATGCAAACAGCAAAGCAAAAAGCGTAACAAAAATATTCTCAGCTGTTATGTCTTTCTACTTACTGCTTCCCTAACAAAAAAGTAAACGGAAAGTTTTCCAACTATTTCCAGTTCATCTGATCTCAAAGTGAGCTACACTGTACAATCCCAGAGCTATGGCTAAAAATAGTATCTATACTAATGGTTCTTCAATTGCACGCAATGCAAGTATGTTGTCTGGCAATGTTTACTGGCTGTAACATAATGAAGGGTTTAAATGAGAGGCTAAATCATGAAGGTAAAGCTTCACAGGGTCATCCCACAGCCAGATGATATTACAGTCACATCAGACATACTGTGTCAGCTGTTTGCCACATACCCACCCAGTCAGTTCGGTAGATTTTCCAAAACAAAATGAAATTGTAAATCATACTCAAAATGTCTTAAAAATATTTCTGTTGCTATAATCAGAGTTGTTAAAACAAAAATCATCACAGCTTATTAGACAGGTGATTTTCTGAGCTTTCTTATTTCAGCTCTTATTCTTGTACCTCCAACTCTTTCCTATTGTTTCCTTTAAAGTGTTGTTTTTGTTTTCTATCTTTGTTCAAAAAAATTATTTTAAAACTAAATAGGCTTTATAAAAAAAAAAAACTTCAGATAGAGTACAAAATAAACAATCGTATATTTTAATATACCTTCATCAAAAAATGATTTAACATCAAGAAGCCCAAATATTTCTTTCCACTCAGAGCAATGCTAACCTTATTAACACTTCAGTACTTTGTTTTTTCTAAAGAGGTGATCAATCCACATACACCACAGTAGCAACTTTTTTGACAGCTGCTCTGAGGTGACAGTACATACGCTGCCATCTGTCATTAGGCAACATTCCCCATCCTCCCTATTTCAGCTTACAAAAAGTTTGGAAGATACCTTGCTCCATGTGATAGAGGATCAGTCGGGCTAAGACTACTTTCATAATGCTCTCTCCATGTCCTGTGGTTGAAGTGGCACCAGAACAGTTATCAGCATAACCTCCGCTTCCTTTTCAGAGAGAGAAAAAGAAAAGCAGTATTTTGGATAATACAATTTACAAGCTTTGCAATGTTTATAGTAACACACTTTTCCTAAGGGTCCAGGAGTTCTGTGCACTTCCAAGAGCAAAGTGTCAGTAAGTCGCATCTTTCACATTTCTGCCTCAAATTCAACACTGACAGACATCAGCAACAGCTAGATGAAGTCAAATGCCAATTTACAAGAACTAGAAGACCAGTGAGCTGATTGTGCCACAAAAGCCAGGAAAAGAGGGAAAAAAAAATTCCAGAATAGTGAGGGACAGTATACTGAGGATCAATACTGGATCCAACAGGATCCAGTAGAATGCAAAATGCCAGATCACACAATATTACAGAGACGGAATGACAAAAGACCTTGTGAGGACAAGATGAAGTGACCAAAATTTGTGGGGGATTTGACTGCAAGAGCAAAATCAGAGCAGAGATTTGAAAAGCCGAGCTCTGGTGAATCATCATGAAGCACCCTGAAGAATCTCTCAAGTCCTCACCACAAGCAGACTATTTCTTTTGTTTGAACTCTCACTCCTTTTTTTTTTCCCTCATCCTTGTTTGACTGGCACATTCCACACTGTTCTACACCAAGCTTTGGCTTGCTCAACACCCATATTTCTAACACATCTTCTATGAAAAACATTTCCCAATTGCAGGGAGGTGCATACCACAGAGTTACATGGATAAGCAAGGTACTTGTGTTGGGCTGGGGAGCAAAAGAGGTGCAGAAGAGCTGTGAAAGTTTCCTCCATTTCCTACTTTCCTGATCAGATTGGTCTCTTTCAACATATTATGATTTACGTGTGGAAAAATGCTGCCACAATTGACCTGTCAAATTCCCTTTCAATAATCTCATATCTTCAACAGGACAACTGTTACTTCAGTATCCAGTTCTGCAGACCTCCAGTAAGAACAGAAGTTGAAAGCAGTATACTGAATGGTGCCATTTTCACTTCTTCCCCACAAACGTTTTCCATATTATGAATGCCATGAACATGACCCACCTAAGAAAAGGGTATTTGCAGTCAGAAGGCAGCAGTAAGCAACGAAGCTGAAAATCATACTCAAACCAAGGGGTATCAGAACATCAGTAACTCAGGCTGTGCGAAAAAGTTAGTTCTGTAAAACAATCACGTGCTGCCAACAGCAGTGCTATCTGAGTTTGGAACATGCTTTACTAAAAATAATTATTTTCCAAATCCCAACTCAGTAATATAATCCTGAAGTAATCAAATGGCAAGTTTGTCCCACAAGAGAAACAAGTCTGGGGAAGGGATTTCAAGTGTCTCTTTATATTCTGATAAGAGAGATCTTAAAATATTTCCTTGATTCTACACCACATCCATTAGGCTCTGAGGCAATCTTATCTGGGCTCTCTAAGAACAGGAATTTACTCCAAGTTGCAAATCGTTTGGCAATTCTGGCTCACTGATTTGACAGTCATTACAATTACACATACATTAAGTATGAAGAAAACAGCACAGAATTGACTATGCTTTTTGCTTGGCTATGAGCATAGATGTTCATATTGATAGTTTTATTAGAATGAACGAACAGAAGACACACAGAAAAATAAATCAGCATTCAGAAAAGGACAAAAATTCAAATTCCCATTCCCACTTTCCAAACAGAAAAGTGGGATGATGATGACAGCACCGTATCTTTACTTCTAATCCCTATTTGCAAACTGAGGTTTGTATTGAGGAGCTTCAGTTTTCTTACATTTGAATGCCAGACCTTAGTTTCAGATGCATCACTTTTTCTTTCATTCCACTAATAGAAAGGAGAATGTGTGACAAACACTAAAATTTTTAATGAGATACCTCCAAAAAACAAGAGGCAAGTCCCCACAGCCCATACCTATGCATGCTGTGTCACCAACACGGCCGACCAATTTATTAGAGAGTCCTCCAGTGGATGTTGCACAAGCTACATTTCCTTCACTGTCTACAGCAACAGCACCAACTGTTCCCAGGTCTCTGCCAAGAAAAACAGTTCACAAAATTAGGTAGAATCAAAACATACCTGCCAAAGCATGCTGTATTTATCTTCTAGGTTGCTTTAAAGAAAAAATCAAAAAAGATTATTGCAAAAAAAATACTGCTCATCAGAAAGCCATTTTTATCATGCTTCTCATTACAAAAATAACCAGTAAAAAGCAATTCTCACAACTTTTGTTTTCTGTGCAATGAAATAGCTCTTAACTTTTTTTTTAAAGAGTCTGATCTCTCCCCATGACTTATTTACTATCAGCAGACCTGGAGCAGTTTTTTGGCTATGGCATGCCTAACGTTCAGCTTTCCCCTAGCGCCAACTCAAAGACACAAGAATCATCTCCCACTGTCTTAATGAGCAGTTAACTCAAATTATTTATGACAATGAACGTAAACAAGTAAATACATAAAAAGAGTGCATTGTTAGAATGCACTGAATCATTTCCTTCCTGTTCCTCCTCTTTCCTTTTCCTTACTCCCTGAAATGCTTGAATGCCAAAAAAAAAAAAAAAAAAAAAAAAGGTTATTTATGTGGCTTTCAATTAGTATTGTTCATAATGCATCACTAATACATACTTGTATCTCTGTACTTTGCAGCTAAGCAATCTTGAGGTTTAATTGCTTGGTCAGGAGAATGTTAAAACTGCAAACCATTTAAAAAATCTTCATTCACTGAAGAAAATGCACGTTTCAACTACTGCCTGATTTCTTCAGCAGCCGTATTTAATAGGCTGCTTAAAATATACATGTAAGTTCATAGTGGTAGGAAAAAAAGGCTACTCAACTTACCATAACAGTTGCTGTACTGAGAAGCAAGACAGTACTGAGAAGCAACAGTTTGAGGTCCAATCTTGGCAATTCACATAAGTACATGAAATCACATTTGGTTGGGAAAGCTATATCCAGAAAGTCTCAGTCCTTCCACAAAGGAAAATAATTCGTGCCAATCCTTCAGTGAACTGCACAACTATTTTTGGATGTTGTCTGAGCACTGGTGAGGGTCTCTACGTAACCCCCAAAATCAAAGCTAAGTTCATTTTGGTCACAACAACCCCATGCACTTCTACAGGCTTGGGGCAGACCGGCCAGAATGCTGTGCAGAGGAAAAGGATGTGAGGGTGCTGGCTGATGTACGGCTGAGCACGAGCCAGCAGTGTGCCCATGTAGCCAAGAAGGCCAATGGCATCCTTGGCCTGTATCATAAGCAGTGCAGTCAGCAGGAGCAGGGAGGTGATCGTCCCTCTGTACTCAGCTCTGGTGAGATTACAGCTTGAGAACTGTGTTCAGTTTTTGCCCTCTCACTACAAGAAAGACATCAAGGCCCTGAAGAGTGTCCAGAGAAGGGCAACAAAGCTGTGAAGAGCCTGGTGCACAAGTTTTATGGGGAGCGGCTGGGGCAGCTGGAATTGTTCAGTCTAGAGAAAGCTCGGGGCAGACCTTATAGTTCTCTACAACTACCTGACAGGAGGTTGTGGCAAGGTGGAGGTCAGCCTGTTCTCCCAGGTAACTATTGACAGGACAAGAGTAAATGGCCTCCAGTTATGCCATGTCAGGTTCAGGTCAAGTATTAGGATAAACTTTTTCTCCAAAAAGAATGGTTGGGCACTGGAACAGGCTGCCCAGGCAAGTGGTGTAGTCACTGTCCCTTGAGTTGATCAAGAAATGTGCAGATGTGGTACTTAGGAACATGGTTTAGTGGGTAATATTGGTGGCAGGCGGACTGTTAGATTAGATGATTTTAGAAGTCTTTCTCAACTTGCTATCATGATTCTATGATATCCAGTCAATTTCTCACAGAACCAACTCCCAGTTCCTTCCTGTTTATGTAAAATATCTTACTGTCAGCCCCTACACTACATTCACAGCAATTCAAAGTTGACTGATGACTCAGAGGACTTACAGACTGCTCTGACATTTATGTGGAGACGAACCTAATCTCAAACTGGTATGCTGGTGCAGATGGGCTTCCCACCCATCCATCTGTTACAAATAGTTTGCTAAAGAGAATATTAGGAGATTCAGTACTCCCTTGCTTAGACATACAGTGCCTTTCAACTAACTAAAGTTAGATCCTCCTGAGAAATTAAGAAACGCATGTTCAGATCTACATCTTCCAAGGTATGTATTTAGAATCACAGAACTGTCTGAGTTGGAATAGACTCTTAAATAGGGTTTATTTTATATATATATATATATAATAATACTCCAAGATTTTATATATATATCTTATATATATATATATATATATAAAAAAGAAAAAAAAATAATACTCCAAGTCCCCTGAAAAGAACAGGGACATGTACAGCTACATCACATTGCTCAGAACCCCATCCAGCCCAACCATGAATGTCAGGGATGGGGCATCTACCACTTCTCTAGGCAACCTGTTCCAATAAAAAATTTCCTTATATCCAATCTAATTCTCCCCACTTTTAGTTTGAAACCATTTCCCCATGTCTTATCACAACAGATTCTGCTAAAGAGCCTGTCCCCTTCTTAGCAACAGCCCCCGTTTAGATACTGAAAGGCTGCTATCAGGTCTCCTTGGAGCCTTCCCTTCTGCAGACTGAACAGCCCCAACTCTCTCAGCCTGTCCCTGTATAGGTATTCCATCCCTTGGATCAGTTCTGTGGCCCTCCTCTGGAAGTATGGCAGGAGGTCCATGTCTGTTCTGAGGAGCCCATGCCTGGATGCAGTACTCCAAGTGAGGCCTCACCAGCACAGAATAGAGGGGCAAGATCACTTCCCTCGACCTGCTGCCCATGTTTCTTCTGGTGCAGCTCGGCGTACAGCTGGCTTTCTGGGCTGCCATGAGAATACTGCAAGTACAAAGATTACACATGCAGCAGGTATCTACTTTGTACAGGAGCACCAATAAATGATAAAGTGAGCGTGCCCAAAACATATTAGCTGTTGTGGAGCAAATACAAAACTAGACTCTAATTACTGTTCTTTTAAACTTTTGAGTACTTCAGTGTCATGTTTTCTTTGTTCATCTTCAGAAGGCAGATATGCAACAACTCGTTGCATAGTCCACTGACTCAGAAACACTAACAAGGCAGACAAAACTGTCTAAGTAGAAACACTGTATTATAGTCATAGGTCTAATGTTAATGTCTGTAGGAATAACTCCACAAGTACCTGTGCTACACACTAGAGCAGGGCTGTCCAACCCTTTGGCTTGTGTAGGCTGCATTGAGCAAACAGGAATTGCCTTGGGCCACATATAAAATATACAACAAATTTAATGAATTTTAATCGCAAACCTTATTTTTTTATGGAGGTTTATTTTTTTTTTTAACATAATAAAAAAGAGCAACAAAAAACCAGTGGGATGTCTGACCTTGTTTTTGGGAAACTGATGCATCAGTCTGGTTTGATGGCAGTAGCTGCCGTTCTTTCTAGAACGGCAAATCTAGTGAATTCTAGAGCTGTTTGTCAGATCTTTGATGAAATATTACTCTTCCCATGCTCCATCCTTGGTAATAACCATTCACAAGTATTCACATCATTGTTTTTTGGCAGTATGTATAAGGCACGGCTGTGAAACAAGGGATATTTTTCTATGATAAGAGATCTTCCTGATGAATAGATGTGACCAAATTTTTCTTCGAGCTGAATGTCTGGTTACAACTCCATACAATCCATGTGAAAATTTGCAAGTAATGTATTTACTTCAACTGAAAACAGAGTTGCAAATACATTTTAAAAAATTGATTTTTTTTTGAAATCTTGAAATCTTAAAATCAAAATGGAAGGCAAAGAAAGCTGCATATCTTTCAATGTTCACAGGACTGCATATAGCTGATGTTTCAAAATGCAGGAATCAGAAATGCTAAATATTAATTTTAGTGTTCAGGTTCCAGCACAAGTTTTCCTTTCAATTCTATAAAGGACTCAATCCCACTTTGCAAATCATGAAGTCATTTTTAACATTTTACCCCAACGTAGCCACCTTCCTTCAGAAAAGTAAATGATGACCCCACGATCAGCATGCACACTTCTAAGGAACTCCTAGCATTGGTGATGATTCAATTCCTTGGACTTTAGGAAATTCACAACTTTGATGACTGTTTACATGACACTATTTTTAAAGCTTACCCACAAGCATTTTCTTGCTGCCCAACATAGTCAAATTACATCAAATCTGATTTATCAGTGGTAATGGCATCATCTCCTATAGAATTTTCTCACCCCTCTTCTTTTTCCTTTTTTAACCAATCATCATCAGGGCACCATCAGTAGCTACATCAGATACGTTGATAAAGGTTAAATAAAATCCCTTCAATGTTTTTTTCTTTTTTACTGCTTCACACAAATAAAGAGATTTAGTTGTGTCTTTCAATGGCACCAAAGAAGCCATTTTTGTCAGTGACTTTACATCAGTTATCATCACCTCTAATGAAAATGGCAAGTAGAGCCATATCTGTAGCATCAGTACTTTCACCTATTGCCAAAGTATGAAATTTGAAATTAACAGCATTACTCTCCAAATTTCTTTTTGATATACATTCCTGTTCCTTCATTTCACCTGGCTATCTAGCTCAATCACCCAAAAAAATTAACTTATTTTTTTTTTTTTTTTTTTTTTTTTAAATCAGAACATGTTATATCTGTCATGCTTTCCATTCATCACTTAAAGTCACCATCAGGAAACAGTTCTTATTTTTTTTATTATGAAATTTGCTATCTCTTAACTAGCTTTTGTAACAGAGTCCAACTGAGTTTTAACTTTTTAAAAAATATATTTTGTTGAGGTGACAGACTTTCTTCAGTTCCACTGTTTTGTCCTTATGAAGCATTCAATGCTCAGGGGGCTGGATCATCTCCCTGATGGGGACAGGCTGAAAGAGCTGGAGCTCTACAGCCTGGAGAGGAGAAGGCTTCAGGGGGATCTTATAGGGCCCTTTCAGGCACTGGAAGGCTGCTACAGGAAAGCTGGGGAGGAAAATTCTATAAGGGCATGTAGTGACAGGACGAGGGGAAATGGCCTTAAACTGGAAGAGGGCAGATTTATACTAGATAATAGGAAGAATCTTTACTATGTGGGTGGTGAGACACTGGAACAGGTTGCCCAGAGAGGCTGTGGATGCCCCCTCCCTGGAAGCATTCATTGCCAGGCTGGATGGGGCTTTGAGCAACCCAGTCTAGAGGGATGTGTCCCTGCTTATAGCAGGGTGTTCTAAGATTCCTTGGTATGCAATGAATTTGGCAGCACGTTTCTGCGTACAGTGTCTTTTCAAATTGCAGTATTTGAGAACTGAGACAATTTCCTAGCAAATCAAGCATAGTGCCATATTATATGCCAGCAGTACACAGTGCCCTCGCTGTACCCCAGGCCCAGGTCAGGCTGCAGTGTGAGCAGTGCTGGAATTCTCAGGGAATCTTCAGCAACTCTAGAAAGCATATGGTCAGAATCTCTGGTCTGAGAGACAGAAGATAAAAAAAACAAACAAACAAACACAAAAAACCTCTACATTTTATTATTAGTAGAAGGGGCACAAGATAGCTGAATGTACATGCAACAGAATCATAATTTCTGAATGTAAATGAATGCAGGCTTCTAAATAGCAAAAGAGAAAGCTCTCTCTTCGTCCAAGCTCCTTGCTTGGAAAGCTCTGAACGTCTAAGGCTTCTAAAAGAGCCAATAAACTCTGAGAACCTGACTAAAGGTTAAGTACAAGCCAACCTTCACATTCCCAGTATTAGCTGGTGTTAGGTTGCCTCCGACCAGTAGTACTTCACCTCTGCCCATTTGCTTCAGGCAAGTTTCTGCATAATCACTATAGACATAATGAGAAAAAAGAACATTCCACACACAGCACAGGAACAAACAGGTTGGCATAAAGAGACCTCTCTTCAGCTTTGTGAACTTCTGCCTATGTTAGTGGGCAGCGCTTGTCAGGAAAAGCACAGTGTGGCCAAGACAAGAAGTCTCAAACTTGTCAGAAATATACAAATCTTCAAGTATTGGGTACTCCAGAATAAGAGAAAGCTGAAATTAAAGATGCCTAACACTGTTAACTATAAGAAAAAAAAGGGGCAAAGTAATTATAAAGAATGATCAGAGACTCAGATGCCATGCTTCCAGCTCTCTTCTTCAGGAGGCCAGGGGACACTGGCAGCTACACCATTCTCAGAATTCCTGGCAATGAGCTGTAACACCACACAGCCCCTGCATACCACACAGATTAAAAAAACCTGAAACTTCCAGGGGAGACAAGATGAACGACAACGGACACCTCACTTCGTTTACAAGACTGTATTTACACTTGTATCAAGACTTTGTTTTTCCTTCCAGCAACTTAATGTAAGTAACGTATAGCTTATATACATTATGGCCTAACTTCATTGATTTTAGTTAACATGCCCACAGAAGAAGCTTCTTCCTTTTCTCTGATCTACAAATTCTTCAGCTCTGCTTCACTTAGTACTACTACTTCACACAGCAGACTAGCAGCAGTATGTAATACAGTATTTTCCTATGCAGCAACTGTTGCCATACAAATGCAAACTCAAAACAATTCAGTATTCATGCCTACCTCATGGGCATAAAAGATATTTGACACCTCATGATTTTCATTCTTTTCTCATCCACCTTGTCTTCCTCTCTGGTTTGTTATGTGAAGCCTGCTTATTTTTCAGGTGACTTTCATTTTGCTGGCGTGTAATATCATCCAACAGCATCTCTTCTCACACCCACCACTACAATGAACCTCCTGGTCATTTTCTCCTTCTATCTACAGTAACCAATAGTCACAATCAGCACTTGGCACACTTGATCAAAATATGACACAGTTTAACTACCTAGACCAGTTTAAAAACAAGTCGGATCACCTGCTTAAGACCAGCTTTATAATTTTATTTTTCACATGGACTTCGTAATTTTAAACAGTGGACTGGAGAGTTCCTAACTCACAGTTCTTCTTTGGAAAACTTACTTACTCACTTAAACTTCAGCAAATTCACTAGAAGCTGGATTTTGAGGGTGTTTTTTGCTTGTTAGTGTTTTGAGGACATATTGGGAAGATTATGGCAAACCACAGTTCACTCAGAACTGAAATATTATCAAGGCTGACAACAGGCCTTCAAGCTTTGGGATTTTTCTTCTTTTAGTTTTTTTGGGGGGGTCTTTTTGGAAGGAGAGTGGCAGGGGGTGTGTGAACTGATTGCACCAAGTAAACTACCTGAATTAAAAAAAAAAAAAAAAAAAAAGTTACAAAAACCTACTTCTGGAACTCCACAGGGTTGGAATCTGGCTCAAGGTTCTTCTTCCATCTCTCCCGAGACCTCTCAGTTATGAGTTTCTCCCCTGGAATCTCAGGAACACCCATGGCCTGAGCAAAGAGGCGGGCGCCATGGTCAGTTAGCAGCATGTGCTTTGTCTGCAGAAGACAGGCAAAAAATTACTGACACCTCCTGTTTTTCCTTATACAAACTGCTCCCTATAGTCACTATTTTTTAGAAGGATGGATGTAAAGAACATTCCAAATTTTGTTTCATTTTTAAACTTCCTGGTTTTCTGTGCCTACATCCAGAAAATTTTTAATGCAATACAGTCAAGTGGTTCTTAACAAAAGCTAAACCACTTTGCTTTTAATACTTCTTTCAACAACCTGCCATTCTCACAGACCCAGAATTTCCTATTTAGGAACTGAATATCATTCTAATAGATTTGATAAAAATTGTTTGCTCTCTTCAAACAACATTTGCATGTGCAGAATCTCTATATTTATTCCTCTATTTAGCAAAGTACTTAAACCAGATTTTAAGTCAACAACCTTGGTCAAATCCACACTTCCAAGTCTGCATGGCTTGCTTAATTCCTATTTTTTTATAAACTTACCAGTTCAGTTTGTTTCATTAATCCTTATGCTTTAGCAGGATCTCCAGCATCTAATTTGTTTTTTTTTTTTGTTTGGAACCTGTGTCCAAAATAATCCATCAACTTTTTGGATCACGGTGTTCATTGCTCAGCAGAGCCTAGGAAGGCAGGAGCAATGGCCTGACAATACAGGACTCACAGCAGAACACTGCTACCTTTAGGCAAGCTTGTACATCCATGCAGCAACATGGGGACCAGGCTAAGGTCCAAAAGCAAATTCAGGAGATGCTGCAGACAGCAGGCCTGCAGAGCCCTGCAGGGCACCCGCTGGCTCTGCTTCTCAGCCTGCAGTGAGGATTCCCAAATCTGGTATTTATTTCTGTGACACACTGCACTGACACAGTCAAAACAGTCTCAAAGCTTCAGACTTTAAGATGCTGCAGAACATCAACTTTTTCTGATTTGTAAAGCAATGATAAGCAATCATTACCACGAGGAAGCCAAAGCACTGAATAGAGTGAAGGATTTGAGCTCAAATTCTTCCCAAACCACAGATACTCAAGTCTGCTTCAGCCTGCTGTATCTCTGCACTAATCCTTCCAAATGCTTACACAAGCAGGAAGTGCCATGTCACATTAAAAACGTTCCTGACTGGCCATTCACCAGGTGGTGGCCCTAACATCAAATCTCTCTCATATTTAAGAAATTACTTCAGTTGATGACAGTACCACTCAAAAGAACAAGAGGAACAGTCACAAGGAAGTGTGCTCCACATTCCAAAGAGCGGAGAATGGCCTTAGGCAAGTGCTGTTACCTGACAATGGAAGACCCTATCTATTTGTAACAAAGCTGAAGTGTTCTCAACTTAGAAGGGAACTTCTCTGCGCAACGCTGCCCCCCCTCTGCCTCTGGAACTAAACCACCAAAGCCCATGATTCAATAATTCCAATTATGTTTATAGAAAATTCCATTCAACTTTTCTTTTGACTTTACTTTCATGAGAAGATAGCCCCCTCCATCACTTGCTTTCTTCAAGAATGCAATTCCATTGCTTTTCTAGTATTTTTTGTTTTAGAAAATAAGGTTTTATTACATAAAAAATAAAGCAATTCCTTAAAAAAATTCTTAAAGGAGCATCCCATGTGCAGACTTTGATAACATACCACCTTCAAGAGCTGCAAACAAGCAATAGATATTTGTACACAGAGGAATAAGCTCCTATATAGCTTTTTGCAGTCCTTGCTGAAAATAAAGTGTCCTAGGGAGAATTTAATATATTCTGTCCATCAAAAGAGCTCATAGAGCACTGCCAAGCAACCAAAAGAACAGATTTTCCTGTCTCATTCTCCTTCTAGTTTCACAAATGTATTTGTTAACTTTCTTAGGTGCCTCATTTTTCTGGGATACACTTAAAACAGAGTAATCCAAAAAGAAAAAAATAAAATAAATAATAGTTTTTAGAGTTCTTAATAGCAAACAACAAATGTTGGAAAATTTCTGTTTAGTTCATCTTATCAGAAGCGGAAAGAAAATCCCCAACTTTCAGTTGCTGGCCTGGAACTCAGATCAGCTCTTTATTTAAGAAGCCCAGCAGTGCAAAAAGCACAGCAGAAGTTTCCACCTTTTGCCTTGAGAAGTCTATGGGGTAGGTTAAATTTTCCTCTCGTTTCAAGAGCTGGATGAGGACGATATAAGGGAAAGTATGCACCAACAGTTTATGGGTACCAGTGAATCAGCGCTGCAACGTTCACATGACAGCCATCTCATGAAGCACAGGAGCTGAGGGGGATTACACACCCCATTAAGAAAAACAAGTCATTTCAAAGCATCATTCCACTGCTGTTCACTACAAACAGGAATAATTTTATGGGATTTTAACTGCTTTCTCAAGTATCCATTTGATTAATTTGTTAATGTACTAAGCCTTCCATCTCTAGAGACTGATGTGCTCAGTAGTACAGTAAGACACAAATTATTCTGGTACTTTCCCTTCTCCTGTACCATGAATTTGAGCAAATTGGAGCCCACTAAGAACGCGATAATGTACAAGATAAACATGCACAACAGCAGCCTAAGGAGCTACTCTGACCACCAGATGGAGCCCATATTGTTTCAGAATAGGAATAGAAACACAAAGTTACAAGCAGGTGCTGAACTCTTCCATTTGTTACTTGTTTTGGAGAACTTCGTGTTCTCCTTGGGGCAGTAATGTCTCTTAACATCATTGGGAAACAAGCATCCTAAAATCCTTAGGACCAAGGAAACACCAGACTTATCACCCAGGGATCACTGAGTTCAAAATATTTTTAATTATTTACAGTAAAATACAACAAATAAAATAGACTCCGAAAAGCACCGTGAAATAGCCTGGGTTAGCGTCCCCAAACTCCTTCCTAAGATGAACAGAAGAGTAACATTAGCTGGTTTGTATTCCAGTTTGTAATGTCTGCCAGAAAAAACAGCAGAAGCTCACCTCAAGATATATCAAGCAATTTAGGTTAACATCTATATTTGAATGTTGTCATCCACATAGAATTTATTGCAGCTGGGCAAACAGAAATACACTGCACCACAAAATGGAAGTACTTCTCATTTTGTGGTATTAGCGCCAAACCATTACACATGGCCTTATGCAGTTGAATTTCTTATGTACTACTAAATTTAGCTTCAACGTTTTTGAAGAGCTGAAGCACCACTCAATGACAAGAGACCTTACAGCACACAAGAGACAGAGGGCAGATTTTTGGTTTTGTTTTTTGTTGGAGGTGGCTGGGATGCATTTGTTTTGTTGTCCAAAAAATATTGTTGTAACTTTATCTTAAATGAGGTTTTGTCATAGAGGAGACACCATCAGTGGCTTTTAACTGTCATTATAAGAAGTGATCTACAGAAAACAGATATAACTTTTCCCCCTCAAGTTACTAAAAGACATTCTACCCCAGCCTTCCAACTACGTAACAGAACTCATTTCCTCAGAGTGCTATCTTTCAATAATAGCATTCAAAAAAACCCAAACAACCCAAAAATGTTAAAAATAAAAGTTCCTCATAGTCACAATCAGAGACTCTAAGTGCTG
Source organism: Centrocercus urophasianus (assembly GCF_019232065.1). Taxonomy (NCBI): domain Eukaryota; kingdom Metazoa; phylum Chordata; class Aves; order Galliformes; family Phasianidae; genus Centrocercus; species Centrocercus urophasianus. Next base: position 22,463,737 of record NW_024884142.1, read on the forward strand.
CCTTCTATTTCTCATTCTTTCATAGTTTAGGGGAGGATTCACAGACAACATCAACGAGGTGTTTCAACACACCAGATGAAATACTAAGGAAAAAACATTTCATATTCAAGTACAGATTCAGCATACCTTTTCCATGACAAGTCGAGCTAGTTTTATTGGGTTTGCTATACATTTAACTGCAGATACTGCTCCAGAGGCCAGATTTTTTCCATCCATGATAATTGCATCCATTTCTACTTCACCTTCTTCATTAAGAACAGAACCACAGCCTAAAGACCAAAGAACAACAACAAAAAAAATTAAATTAAAAAGAGGAGGAGTAAGGGAAGAAGAGTTAAGTCATTAAGAGCTAACCAGCAGCTGATTCAATTTATGGATCTCATCAAGCAAACTTTCTGTTTTCCAATTATATGTCTGACTTACTGGAAGGACCCACCCCCTGACTACAAACAAAACAGCAGAAACGTTGCTGAGTATAACTGCAAAATCCAACTGTAGACAGAAATCTGACAGGGTGTAATGGCTACTTAAAAAAAAAAAAAAAAAAAAGAAAAAAAAAGAAAAAAGTTTTATTTTTATTTGATGAAAAACGCACTTGAAACTCATACAGTCGTGAATTGGTCATAAGATGGTATACAGAATGCCATTTATGCAATTCCATCCAAAATTATATACCAGCTATGAAAGCTAAAATGGCAATCATAAACAAGATTCTTTATCCCTCAGATCACATCACACACACGTAAAAATATCTATTTCACTTTTACAGTTCTTCCAACTGTAGGACACCCAACAATATTGTGTAGTGTTCAGTCCCATCAAAGAAATAACGCCAAAGAGCATTCCAAGAAGCTGTCAAAATTGACACAGCACAACAGAAGTGCTCATTCACTACTGCACCAAAACCTTGAAATAACCCAGTCTTCAAATAACAGTTTATCAAATAACAGTAGATGGAGGAATTTAGAATAAAGATAGAAATGAAATGCTGGGTAGTTATTCTCTTCAGCAATCATCAACGCTGACATTAACCTAATTGAAAATTGATGATACAAGATGAGACAATGCAAATAGGTGCTGTGTTTTGTTGTTTGGTTGTTTGTTTGTTTTTTTTAAATAACGTAAGTAACTCTTCCCAGGGGAACGCTAAGTTTTTAAGTCAACATGTGTGCAAGCTAACTAGGCTGGGTAAGACTGAATTTAGAAAGAAATTTAAAAATTCATGGTAGAACTATAGAGTAGCTCAGGTAGAAATACTCAAACGTTGTACAGAACTAAAACAGGTTTTGTTGTTTGCTTTTCCTGTTAAACTGACACTAGGGCAGGTCAGAAACTACTGTTGGTAACTGCCGACATAAGGCAACTACACCTATGCACTTCTGCCCTGAATATATGTGTATAACGTTAAAACCTCACTTACAGGAGGCAACAACATTCTGTGTCTTCAGAACTCCACCTAACAGACATACCTGCCTATACTCCACCCCAAACAGTTACTTTTTGCCCCCCTCCAACCATATAAGCTATTTCTGAGCTCAGTGCCACATCATTCAGAATAGGTTATTTCTATGCCACACTGATGTGTGGAGAGCTTACACATTCCTCCTTTCAGACATCTGTGCTAAAATCATTCTTCCAGAATTTCCCTTATTTTGATGTATGAAATAGGCCCTCTTTTATTTCTTAGGTAAGCCTTGCCATGTTCTAGTTTCCTTTGTCAAGGTAGGCTCTTCTCACATACACGCTCACAAAATTCCCTCTAGAACAAGGTGTACCTTTCTCAAACAGCAGTAATCAGAAGAACGACGGCCCCCAAGGGATGCTCTACCAGCCTCCTGCATCACCTCATTAGATATCTCCTATGTCTGTTGGAGATCTCTAAAGATTTCCTAACTGTTCCTCTGCAGAAAACTGGAGGACACAACTTGATTATTAAGCTTATTCCTCTCCATATTTATTGTTACTGTTCAGCAATGTCTGTGTTTTCTAGGAAAATATTACAACAAAACAATCGTTTATTTTACAGAGATAAATACCACGAGTTTTAAAAAGCCACTCCAATCAGGGCCCTCTTCACATAGCTGTCAGCTCACTCTGAGAGCAGCTGTATCTAATGAGCACTAACACAGCTGGATGTATATATAAGTGGTTAAGGACTTAGATCAGCATAGTCAGACGTGAACAAGAGCTCAAGGCTCAAGCTCAGTTCAAGCAAATTTTGCTAAAAATTCTTAATTTCATCTACTATAAACAACAGATAAATATTGTTAGAACAAGTATAAGTAAACATCGTTAGACAAAACATTAGTTTAATATATATTTCAATAAGTATACGCTGTCAGACCATGAGAAGGTCTGCCACAAACATGTTCTGCACATTCGTGAAGAAAATGAAAAGTTACAACTTCCTAGCAGGCATTGGCTATGGTGGGGTCTAAGAGCCTGTCCTCAAATGGTGCAATCACTTTGAACGTGGAGCAGCGCATGCTCCTTTAAGTGGCTGTATGCTGAGAGGGAGGCCGCAATGCTCTCCCTGGGGAAAGACGGTAACTTTCCACTGCAGCCCAAACTTCCTTTCTGCAACTCTGGAAACAAGAAATGCGTGTAAGGCACGAGTCTGTGGAAACTTCTCCATATGAAGAGCTATGGGGATGCTCTGAGATAAGAGAAACATAGAATCATAGAATCACAAGGTTGGAAACGACCTATAAGACCATCCAGTCCAACCGTCTCCTCATCACCATTGCCACCACTAGCACTAAACCATATCACGCAGCACGTCATCCAGATGCCTCTTGAACACTGCCAGGGACGGCGACTCCACCACCTCCCTGGGCAGCCATTCCAGTGCCTGACCACTCTCTGAGAGAAGAAGTTCTTCCTTATGTCCAACCTGAACCTCCTCTGATACAAATACGTATTCTGTCCCATATCAGTTCACTTCATGTTATCCACTTCCCAAGCTCAGAATATCAGTATTAGCGATAAGATTGCAAACTAAGGGTGAAAATAGCTTGCATTAATACTGCCATTGTGATCCCACTTACCAAAACATGTGCCAAAATGACACACACTGCTGCTTATCATTTAAATAAATAAGCCTAAATAGACTGCTATAAAGCAAGCTTTCACCAGAGAATCCCATTCAATTAAAATACATTTTCCGTTTACATAATTTTGATTTACAGAACCATCAAAATTAGCATATAAGAAACCAAGAAAGTATGAAATTGTTTACATGGAATGATTAAGAGATGTAAACAATCTTTTGGCTTAAATTTACACTGAAGTTGCTTCCACATTGACATTGGACAACTACTATTGGCCTGAAAATGATGCTCCTTGAGAATTAGGATTTTTTTCCTGCAATATAGGAAGCTGATGACTTTGAAATAGCAAATGTAAGCTATTTGGTCAGAGGTTTGTTTAGAGATAGAATCCAGAATTATAGAAAGCACCAAAGGTCAAACAGTTACAGATTTACTGACCTGAGCAAAACACAGTCCTAAAGGTTGACTGATTTAGACAGCAAGTGAAGAAAAAGTTAATGAGGGAACACCAGCTTCATATTAATTATGCAACTGCCTCATGGTACACATATCTCATTTAAACCTGTAAAAAGCAGGAAATTCAATCCAAGTCCGCAATGAATCACTCAAAACTTTCATATGGAAAAAAAATCTTTCAATCATTCTCAATTGCAAGGTGAGAAAGAAAAAGTGAATCTGTGCACATTAAGCATCCACACAAGAATCAAGTATGCTATCTGAGACACTGAACTCTGACAGTCTTCTTTTCCATGTTCATTCCTGACATACCTTGCTGGAAACAGTGAAGAATTTTCACTGAAATGCGTCCAAATAGTAAACTTGAAGTTATACAAATAGGAGAAAAATATTGGATATTAACTATCATTAACATTAATTGACATTAATTGCTAGGAAATTCAGTTCTAAACCTTAAACGACTCACATCATTAGTTGTATTATTTTTATAATATTATTTAAGGCGGCACTAATTGCAAGCATTAACTAAAACATATACAATATCCCAAAATCTTCCTTTAACAAGAGGTAAAGAATTAAGGCTTAAACATTGCCACAAGCTCCGTACAAGTGACTTTTAATATGAATATTAACTGAACATGCACTCCATTAAGGAGTCCATGTCTTAAAACTAAAAACTCAGCATGGGGACAGGGAAGATTTACGTAACAGTAGGACTGGAGAACAAGAATGAATCAGTAGGTACAGAATGCTGAGAAACAACAAAGACTAACCTGACTGCCTAAGTGTGCTCAGAAGAAACAATGGTACATAACATGCTTTTTTAATTACATGAATAAACAAATAATTCATATTTTGTGACACTAATAGTTACTTCACTACAACATGCATAATTCAAGGCAAATACGAGCTGGTATTTTCACAGTAATCAGAATCAAGCACTGAACATACTTAATGATTATACAGATATTGAATTCTTTAAGAATTACCTGCATTAAAATGAGGGTCATCTTCCATTGACCGTACCGCCTCCTCAACTGCATCTAAGGCGCTGCCTCCTTGTTTCAGGACACCATAACCCTGCAGCGCTGCTCTGACGACACCAGCACGGCATCCCTCTTCTCGTTCTTTGAAGATCCGGCCAGCTCCACCGTGTACCACAATGACAGGCCTCATCCTGTCAAATTCCTCCAGCTGTGCCAACAGGTTGTTCTTAATTAGCCTGTTTTGGAAAGAACTGTGTTTAGTATTTGTTCCCTTCCAAGGGAGACAGCCCTGCAGATGAATGAGCAGATAGGCTGTTTGACTCCCATGAGTTCACCTTTCAAGAAGCCGAACACTCCCTCTAAGGAGCTCCAACAGCAAGTTCCCCCTGTGCCAGGCACTGAGGAACCTGAACAGCCTGCAGCCAGCTGACAGCAGGGCGTGGGGCGTGCTGACCTCTGCAGGGCCCGCTCAGCAGAACTGTGCCATCTCACCACAGACCCTGCCTGCCTTTGGTATTACCTTACTGGTTACGTAGAAACGAGCACTCAAGTCTCAGTCCTGCAAACTGTTAGATGAGTAACCTCACTACTTGAGTACACCCGCAGAAGCACAGATAAAGCCCAGCCCCGCGTCAGCAGCTTAACCACGCTGTGTGGATTTCAAACCTCCGACCTCTTAAAATCGTTGTACTTTGTTCAGAAAAACAAGGCATCAAAACCTGGCAGTTAACCGCCTTCACTGTTCACTGCCTCCTGTGAGCAAACCAGCACTGCCACACATCTGAGGATGAGGAGGAACCTCGTCTCCCACTGATGCCAGAGGATGAAGCCCAGTGAGGGCAGCAGGCACTGCACCAACGCTGCAGGCCCAGCCTGCACTGCCCGGGGCAGAAACGTCTCGATTTTCACCGGGCTGCCGTACGCGAGGCCGTTCTCCTGGAGGCCGCCCGAGCTTTTATTTCAACGGACAGCTGCCCTTTTCTTTCCCCCACTGTCACGTTCTCGCTGCCCTGGAAGGAGGAACCCAGCATAGCCTGTCCGCAGCGGCAGAACCGAGCCCTCAGGGTCCGCCCTCCGCGTTCCGAGTCCCTGCCGGCACTAAGCCAGCCTCACCAGCCCTACGGAGAGCGGAGCCGGACCCCGCTGCGGCCTCCCGACTCCACGGCAGCTGAGTGCGGCGCGGAACCGGACCGCACGGCCGGCGGTTCCCTCACCAGACATGGCGCCCCGGGGGATGCCCGCAGCTAAGATGGCCGCCGCCCCGCCCGGCCCTGCCTCGGAGGGGCGGCACCGCGGCCGCTCGAGGAGGGTGTGCTGACAGAGCGCGGCTGCGGTTACGCTGGGGAAACCGATGTGGTTCTGAGCTCGGTCAGCTGGCGTGCCTGCAGCCCTGTGTATTACGGATGGTAGAAATAGGCCGTCCCTGCCTCAGCCCGTGTGGCGTGCGGGCAGAAATGCCTGCCCGAAGGCAAGCGGAGGTGACAGCCCCACAAAAGCCGGGAGCGGTGCCCAGCAGCGCGGTTTCCTTCCCCGTGTGCCGCCGCTGCCGCAGTGACGGCTCCCGGCGTGGTGCCGGGGCGGCTTCGTTCGGCGATGCGGCGATAAGCGCCCTCATTTCTTCTCGATGATGTACCCTTTCCTATCAGATGTTGCACCACCTTTAATTTCCTCGTCGCTCACCACCGCTTGGTTTCCCCTAGTGTTAAACGAGAAAAATGACTCTTCCCCAAAGCCAAACCCGTCAATACAATACGTGCCGTCCGCCCTTCCTTCTGCTCTCCTTCCAGCGAGCTGGGACTTCCAGTGCTCCGACTGCGTAAATGCAGTGAGGTGTGCGGGGCATGGGCCTGGGAAGTGCATCCAGGCGTGAGGAGGTGAGGCGTCAGGTGGGGACTGGCCGAGTGACGCTGGATGGTGTGTGTCTGTGTAGATTCCAAAAGATAACAAAGGTAAGAGAGAAGTGTGCTGTTATTACTGCACTGCTGGGGGAACGCATCGTTACTTGGTGTAAGAAGAGCTACTAAACAGAAAGTCTCTGGAAAGGAAAAAAATCTTCAAAAATACAGTGAAAAAATCTAATTGAAAATAATAATTTCCAAAGTTCCTTACCTAATGGTAAAAAAAAAAAAAAAAAAAGAATTTCACAGAATTTGTGCAACCTCTCCCAGCATCCAGCCCTCTTGCTCCACTGTTTCTCTTCACTGTTCACTTCCACGTCTCTTCACTCCCTCTTTCTCCTTTTGTTGCTCCAAGCTGCAGGAGAGTGGTGAATGCAGCCTGCCTTGGACTTGTGAGCTGAGCTTAGTTGAGCTGGCAGTGCAGAATTGCAAGGACTTACGGCAACATGCAGTCAGTCCACTGAAGATTAATTTTATGTCCAGTTCTGGGCTTCCCAGTTCAAAAAAAGACAGGGATCTCCTAGGAGTCCAGCAGTGGGCCACAAAGATGATAAAGGGCCTGGAGCATCTCCCATATGAGGAAAGGCTGAGTAATGTGGGCCTGTTCAGCCTGGGGAAGAGAAGGCTGAGAGGGGTTCTGATAAATATTTATAAATATCTACAAGGAGGTAGGAGGCAAATGGATGAGGCCGGGTTCTTCTTGGTGATGTGTAGAAATAGGACAAGGAACAATGGCCTAAAACTTGAACATGGAAAGTTTCATGCAGAACTTCTTTATGGTAAGCATGTCAGAGCACAGGAACAGGTTGCCCAGAGAGGTTGTGGAGTCTCCTTCTATATTCAAGACCCATCTGGATGCCTACCTGTGACTTTCTGTAGGGTACCTGTTTTAGCAAGGGGATTGGACTTGATCTCTCGAGGTCCCTTCCAACTCCTGCAATTCTGTGATTCTGTCATCCTGGACAATGTCACTGATAGGATCAACTAAGAGGAATTTAAATTTAGGGTGTGAATTATTTGAGAGTAAATCTTTATTCACCTTGCTTCCAGTGGTAGCGTCAAAATGGGATGCTAGCTAGATGCTAACTAGATAAAATACTCGAAAATCTTTATTTCAATTGTTTGCACAGATAACTGGACATGAAATGTATATAATAACCTTAAACTGCAAAATTAATGTTGGCCTAACATTGTCATGGTTCAATAAATGTGCCACTTTGTGAGACATCAGTGTCTTCATGAGGTTTCCACTGTAAGGACTTTTTAACCACCTTCTTTACCACCCTTGTTTTTAAAACTGAGTCATAAGCAGTTTCCAAGTTAGCATTGGAACAGTGAAGGGAATACCTTTGCTGTCTGGAGAGGGCCTCCAAAATGTTATTATTATTGGGACAGCTGGTGAAATAAGGGCAATTGGTGGAGATAACATTCCTTAGGAGTCAGTGCTGCACTGCTTCCTGTGTCTCACTGGGAGACAGTGGTCTCTTAAACCTTTGTGTAGGAATGGGATGTCTAGTAGAATAATGAGAAAATCACTGTACATTGAAGAGGTGAATTGTCCAAAGTCTACGTAAACTGTTAAGTTTTAAATCATTACTGCAGAAACCTGACTGACTTCATTCTTGCTAATTTTTTAAGAGAGCTCTGCATGTTTTAATTGCCAGAGAAGCAACTTTAAAAATATACAGAATAAATGAGTTCTTTATATGTGCAGCCCTGTAGAGATAAGCGTTCCTGCTTGTATACTGAATTGAATATACTTCAAAGAGGTGGGAATGTATTACAGGGAGTGCTATAGGTGAGGAGATGCTGCAGGGCTGAAGCTATAGAGTGGATGATCGCACTGTGCATGGATGCAGTGCATGTTTATGTGACAACAGAGCTGTGTCATAGGGTCTGCCTTACAATTTCAGAGGCTGATTTCAGCTGCAATGGCGGCTTCTATTTTCCTTCCAAACCTGTACAACAAAGGACAATCCTGCCTGCCTCTAGAGAAGGAATTCCCTTGGAATGTCATTGAAAGTTGGATTTCAAAAACCAACAAAAAAATAAAACATACTGTAAAAGTAGCTCTTTTAACTTGCACACCTATTGAATCTTCTTTATTTTTAGAGTAAATGCTTATGTGGAAATTTCTCTGTTATCTACAAAGTATTTGAAAATCTTTAAAACGTTTAAAGCAGTGTTCTATATTTTAATAGAGTTCTGGGAGCATACATCATTGATCAACTCTGAAGCTGCTTGAGGAAGCATGATAAACTTGCAGAAACACAGCACTAATTCAAGAAGGCTGCAAACTAGAATCTCTACATGTAGGCAGAACTCGTGGGTATCACTGCAGCATTGGGGTGCTCAGGTGTTTTTGGAAAAATTTTCTTGTGAAGATTGCCCAGAAATAAAACTAAGCTAGAGATAGTTTTGTTTTCCTTTTCTGAAGAGATCTTTGCTCAGAATATTTTTTCCTTTCCATAATACATAAAACACTGATACAGTGAGTGCTTAGGGATGTGATCCTATCTATCTTACACTCTGTCCTCTTCTCTTGATGCTGTTTTCAATGCTTGAAGCGAGACCCAAAACTCAGATGTTCCTCATGTAGCAGATTCCCCACATAAGAAGTTACAGTATGTTACTGTGCGCAGTGTTGCTTTTTTTTGTCTGCAGCAAAAGGGTACTGACAGAGACTGAAGTGTGCAGATCTTTGAGAACACCCTTTGTTGGGATAGAGCATATGATACAATAATAGTAATGGAACATTTCTAATTTATCCTAGTTTTGAATCATACTCAGGTTGGGTTTAACTCATTTCTAAAGCTAGTATTTAAAACTGGCTGTGGCAGTTCCTATCGCTGTGCCATATATTTATCATGAAAGGAAATGTCCACGTTCAGTGCTCTGCTCTGCTGGTGGTGTGCTGTAGGTGAGTGTCTGAGCACAAGGCAATTGAATTCATAGATATCATTAAGCTGGAAATAATTAAGTTGGAAAGACCACTACAATCATCTAGTCCAACCATCAACTTATCACCTCCAGACCCCTAAACCATGTCCCTCAATGCCCCATCTTGTCTCTTCTTGAAAACCTTTAGTGATGATTCTACCACTTCCTTGTGGGCAGCCTGTTCTAATACCTCACTACCCTTTCTGAGAAGAAATTTTTCCTAATATCTAACCTGAACCTCTACTGGCTCAGCTTGAGACCATTCCCTCTTGTCCTATTGCTGTTCCCTGGGCTGACCCCCACCGCATCACAACCTCATTTCAGGGAGGGAGCAGTAATGTCTCCCCTGAGCCTTCTCCTCTGAACAATCCCAATTCCCTCAGCCACTCCCCGTAACACTTGTGCTTCAGACTCTTCACAGCTTTGTTGCCATACTCCAGACACTCGCCAGGGCTTTGATGTCTTTCTTGCAGTTTGTGGCCCAAAACTGAACACAGTACTTGAGGTGTGGTCTCATCAGACCTGAGTACAGGGGGATGATCACCTCCCTGCTCCTGCTGGCAATAGCATTTCTGATACAAGCCAGAATACCATTGGCCTTCTTGGCCATCTGGGCACACTGCTGGCTCATGGTCAGCTGGCTGTCAACTAACATGCCCAGATCATTTTTCTCCATACTGCTCTGCTCCAAGCCTGGAATGATGCATGGGGTTGTTGTGACCAGAGTAGGATTCAGCACTTGGTCTTGTTGAACCTCATACAATTGGCTTCAACCCAGAAGTCCAGCCTGTCCAGGTCCCTCTGTGGGGCTTTCCTACTCTCAGGAAGATGAACACTCCCTCTCGAATTTGTATAGTCTGCAAACTTACTGAGGGTGCACTTAATCCTCTAATCTAAATCAGTACAGATATTAAACAGGGCCAGCCCTGAAATTTCCACACAGTTTACTGACAGAGACCAAAATTAGATTTTTTTGTTCTCCTTTTCTTTCTGTTGTTATTGTGCTAAAAAAGCCCTGAAGCCATGTTACATTCTTGTCACCACACTTCTGAAGGAACGTACTTATCACCTTTGTGCTTTTGAAATCCTGCCCACAATCTTCGCAGTCTATAAATGTCGGCCTGCCCCATTCTACTGTCTTTAACTTCAAAGCAGGCAGATCAAGGTCGATTTTGTGAGATTGTTTTCCATTCTCTTACTGTTTATTCCAAGCTGTACTAAGGTAATAAAACCATTTTGATCATTCTTATTTGTCTGGTTTGCATAGAATATGTGTGTGACGTGTTGGAAAACGTATCTACATGTCTGACAGAAGCTTACAAGTCTTCCCATCAAGTGCAGGGAACTGCTGGAGCCATCGGTTCAAAGGATAGCATTCTCAGAGCTCACAAGAGTTGTCCTTGCCTTGGTTCAAGCCCATTCTCCAGCTAAAAATGCTTGAAGCTCCATGGCTGTCACAATTGCAAGCACTTAAAAATGCCATATCTGGGGGATATTTCTTACCTGCCTCTCACGTTTACTTTGCCTCTAAATTTTGATCACATTAGGAAAAGTGCAGTTCATTTTCCTCTTAATAACGTACAGTAAATGTGCTAAACTAATTAAAGATTTTAACTGTGCTAAGCTTGTATTTGAGACAAAAAAAATTTAACCTGTTAAAATAGATTAGAATACGTTTGCTTAAATATTATTTGAGGTACTGCTTCAGACTTAAGAACACTCCAGGGGTTTTCAGGGAAATTTTATAATGTACTTCAGCAGTAACTAAGGTTCAATCGTGAGTATTTTGTCATGTATGTAATCCTCTTGAGGGCGATAGAAGTTTCCACAGCACAGATTTTAGAATGAAGTCCAAAGTTTAAAGGCCTTGTCAATGTATATAAAACACCTTGGGGAAAAAGGATAGCCCGATTTTTTTGAAGTTCAAAATAATTCAGGGAGGCTTTTTCTGTCTCCAAGTTCTGGAAGAGAAAAAAATGAACAAAATGAGAAATTGAAATCTGTTGAAGGTCTTTCTTTCTCCAGTACGACTTGTCACCCAAATGTACAATTGTGTATTGACCCTAACTGCAGTGTATCACGGAATGCAAAAAATAAAAGGGCATCAGCATAGCAGTTGCAAAAACAAGTGCCCTGATACTTGAGCATTTAAATAGGAATAAAATGACAGCAAATGGGGACTTACTGTCATGGAATTAAAATAATATTTTTTTAGTAACTTAATTCTTAGTGACTTGACTTTAGTAACTAATCAGGGGAATGTCAGTTTGGGTGTTAGGAAAAGGTTCTTCAGGTACTGAAGCAGGCTGCCTAGGGCAGCAGGCACAACCCTGAGCTGCCAGAGTTCCAGGAGCGTTTAGACAGCACTCTAAGACATAGGGTTTGATTTTGGGTGATGCTGTGTGGGGTCAGGGGTTGGACTCCATGGTCCTTGTGGGTCCCTTCCAGCCTGGGCTGTACTCTGATTCAATGATAAAGGCTTAACCAAGCAACCAATTAAAGGAAAATATCCTGGGACCCCTTTATTCTATCTAAGATACTCTCTGTCAGTTTGAAATGTGAGAAAACTCTCCTGCCTATGTCTCTTTTCTAGCAATATTACAATACAGTGAACCTCCTAAGCAACTTAGTAGATGTATCTCGGCCTTAAATAAGAGGTCATCCTCACCACCTCTGTTGACCCTGTGGAGATGGTTTAATTTTGCATAAGGTAGGTAGGGAAAAATTAAACTTTAGAAGATTGCTATGCCTAAGTGCATAACAATGCAAGTATGTTTATATATAGAAGCTACTCTGCTACCAGGAGGGTTGTAATGACCTTGAATGCCCATTAGAAAGGAAAGGCATGATTATTTTGCTTAGTTCAAATGTTCTGTGTTTGTTTTTATATGTAATGAAACACAAAGATGTGTCAGCAGTAGAACCATGAAAATTTCAGTGGTAAAGATAGTTTGATATAGTAATTAGTATTACAAAATGCTTAGTAAAAGTATTTGCAAAGTGCATAAAATAAGATTCAAAAGGCATGTTTAGAAAGGTGATTCAACAGAGCTGTTCCTCAATTTACTTGCTAGTAGAACTGCAGCTTTCTCCATGTCCTTTGTTGCAAGGCAGGTTTTGAGCAAGCATCTGATTTTGTTTCTTAATAATGAGTTGCATTTCTTCCTCTTAATTTCTAATAAGTATAATTAGCACAGCATCTCTAACACTATTATAATGATTACAATTGAACCTGATAAAACTTACAAGACACCACTGTGGTTATACTTTTCAATATGGAAGATAACTGTGAGGGAAGACTCAGGAGCAAGCAGTCTTATTTTGAAAACTTGATCTTTTGGTTTTTTTTTCATCTCTGAGTCAGGACCCTGATTGTACTGAAGTAACTAAAGACATAAAGCAGTTTTCAGCGTTGTTGCATATCAATCTAAAAGCCTGATTTAAGAACAGATTTTCTAAGATGATTGGCAAATTGTTTACAGAATGAAAGAATACTGTATAAACAAGACCACAGATAGTGTGCTAACAGATCATTCTGAAGCATGAATCAATTAAGTCAGTTGTAAGGCCAGTGGCAGGGAGACCTGATCAAGTGGGGAAAAAGGAAAGATTTTAAAATGAGAATACAAAATATGAAACAGCTGATTGATATCTGCCTTGTATGTTCTGCTGGAGAATTGGTGTCAGATTGCTCAGAGATTACATTGGAAATGCAGTGTAACAAGTGATGAGATTTGTGGGATACTTAGGAGTAAGCCATGTAAGGATTCTGGAAACAAAAGGCACTTTGAAATTATTTGTGTTATGAATGAGAAACCAAGGGAATTGTTTGAAAGTGGGAAGCATTATAGTGACTTTCTTCTCCAACATGGGAAAGAAAGCCATGATGTTGTGTACAAAGCACAGCACAGGGTGCAACTATTTCATGAGAGCTTGAGAAGAATTCAAGATATGTAATCTTGGAGGTATGGACAGTTTTGTAGCATTGGTTGTGCTGATCATAGGTGGAGAATATTGTTTGCTTTGGGACTACTGGCTGTAAAACTTTCTAAAAATGCTGAAAGCAGCAGACTTCATTTGCCTTTTAGTAAGCAAAAATACAGCTTACACATGCATGCTGGACTGTTAGATGCCTGCAGAACTAGATGTCTTCCTGAAGATTTGATCATGCTGCTGCTAGCGAATTCCTAAATAAGCTCATATGAAAAAGAAATTCAGGATTAAGTATTGTTCTGAAGTTACAGAAGGAGGCAATTTGACAACTGGTGGTTAAAGGAAGATGAATGGGAGTGGATTTGCAGGGTCTTTTACGGAAGACACTGAAGCTGCTGCAGTACTCCTAACATAGGAGTAAACAGATGAAAAAAGGCCATTATGACTGTTTTAAGTAAGACAGGAATTGAGGACAGAAAAGAGAATTGCTAGGAATCAAAACGTAAGCACCGTTGTACTATTTTCAGAACTGTGACGTGTTGAGAAATAAAACAAATGAGAACAGAACCTGGCAGCAAAGCTTTTTGTGAAGTGCAAATAAAAAAAAATTATTTTATGAAACAGAAATTTTCCTTTGTTTAATAAGTCCCTATTTACTAATATTTCCTAATATAATCTCAATTTAAAATATTTAAATGATTATTAAATATAAGCAATATTAAAAGAAAATAGTAAAATAAATCACTATGTGTATCATTACATTCAGTAGCTACTTTCAGTTGGGTACGGTGGCTCAGTATGAAACAGATCTGTACTCGAGTACTCACCAAGCACCTTGAGTACTGTGTTCATTTTTGGGCCCCTCAGTACAAGAAAGACGTTGAGGCCCTGGAACATGTCCAGAGAAGGGCAGCAAAACCGGTGAGGGGTCTGGAGCACAAGTCTTATGAGGAGCGGCTGAGGGCTGTGGGATTGTATAGTCTGGAGAAGAGGAGGCTCAGGGGAGACCTCATTGCACTGTACAACCTCCTGAAGGCAGGTTGTGGTGAGGAGGGGTTTGGCCTCTTCTCCCAGCCAGCAGACAGGACCCAAGGAAATGGCCTCAAGCTGTATCAGAGGAGGTTTAGATTAGACATAAGGAAGAACTTTTTCTCTCAGAGAGTAGTCAGGCACTGGAATGGCTGCCCAGGGAGGTGGTAGAGTTGCCGTCCCTGGCAGTGTTCAAGAGGCATCTGGATGAGGAGCTACGAGATATGGATTAGTGCTTGTGGTAGCAATGGTAATGGGAGGACGGTTGGACTAGATGACCTTGCAGGTCCTTTCCAACCTTGTGATTCTATGATTCTATGATTCTCTGTTAACAGCATTCACACACTGAAGTTACACTGAGGTTTTTCTGGACTGTACAGGAAAAGGAAATTTATTTATTCATCCAAATGTTTACACATTCAGTCAACAAATTCTAGTATTAGGTTATAATGTTATCAGTAAGGAAAGGAAAATTGTAGAAAACATTGTAATAGAATCATAGAATCATACAATGGCCTGGGTTGAAAAGCACCGCAGTGATCATGTAGTTTCAACCCCCCTGCTATGTGCAGGGTCACCAACCAGCAGACCAGGCTGCCCAGAGCCACATCCAGCCTGGCCTTGAATGCCTCCAGGGATGGGGCATCCACAGCCTCTTTGGGCAGCCTGTTCCAGTGCGTCACCACCCTCTGTGTGAAAAACTGCCTCCTAATATCTAGCCTGAACCTTCCCTGTCTCAGTTTAAAACCATTCTCCCTTGTCCTATCACTATCCATCCTCGCAAACAGCTGTTCCCCTTCCTCTTTATATGCTCCCTTCAAGTGTTGGAAGGCCACAATGAGGTCTCCCTGGAGCCTTCTCTAAGCTACACAAGCCCATTTCTCTCAACCTTTCTTCATAGGGGAGGTGCTCCTGCCCTCTGGTCATCTTAGTGGTCCTCTTCTGGACTTTTTCCAAGAGCTCTGCGTCTTTCTTGTGCTGGATGCTCCAGGGTATTCTGGAGCTATTGTTTCATATTATGGTGTGGAGTTCAGTATATTGGATGGATCAGGTTTGTGGCATGGACCTACCATATCACACCAGAGAGCCTTCAGACCTTATGAACCCCCATGCTCATGGAAATTATTTTTTAAGGTACTATGAGTAAAATGCAATCTGTATTTTGTAACTTTTTATTTGAATACAAAGTTGTCTCCTGCTGTAATCAATAAGATACAAGAAATTCCAAAGCAATTGCCATCTTTGCTCCTTTTCTTCTTTTTTTCTTTCTTTTTTTCTTCCTCTTTTCCTTCCTCTTCTCCTTCCCCTCTCCCTTTCTTCCCCCTCCCCTCCTCTTTTCCTCTATCACCAGCTTGCTCCCCCCTACCCCCACCTCTCAGATTTCCCTTCTCACGAGCAACTGGCTTCATAAAGAAGTTGGCAATTCAGCATCTCAAAATGATGGAAAATTCAAGAACATGACAAAGTATCAGTCTCGACACATTTGGTTAGATAATTCTTCAGACTAATCCCTTAGGCGAACTCTTCTAAAGGTGGAATTTGAAGGAAAGGTGATTAATGTATGGACATCAGTGCCCCAAGAATTTTGTAGGCCTGTAGTTAGATTTATTATTTTTCTGCTTGCTTCATTTTGTTCCTTTTCTTCTTATGCATTTTTTAAAGAAAATATTTCAATATAAACCATTTATTCATAAGTTCCATTATTTTTTTACTATGAAAAAATAACGGTTTTCGGGATTGCAATACTGTGGATGAATTATATCTATAGCCAATAGAAATGCTTGAAAGCAGGTTGAAAGGAGGACGCTAGGCTTTCTGAAATGCTTTCGGATTGCATGTGAGATATGGGAGCATCCAACTTGCTTTAACAATGAGAACTTTTTATTCCTGTTAAAAATAGATCACAGTGCATTGACCCCAGAGGGAGAGAAAGGATGAAAAAGACGTGTGTTTCTCTCAAACTCCTGACTATATTGTTACTATCTGTGTGAAAGGATGACAAATGCGAATTGCACTGCTTCCTGTATTCTTTGAATTAGATCTTCATGTGTGCTACAGTTTTGATCTCTAAAAAAATTTTATAATTTAATTAGCAGATTTCTTTTCCCTATCCAGGCCATTTTGAAGAGGAAAGAAAGATTGAACATTTTCCACTGTGAAGATACTTCCTTCTTTTTCAGTGTCTGAATACATGTTTTGAGTGCAGCTTTTATGAACACATTATTATAAGAATTTAAAGCAAAGGGCATGGAATCAACAAGCAATATGATCCAAAGGGGATAAAGAAAAGTACTGAATTGGCTAGAAAAATACTTACTCCTCAGTCACTAATTTATAGGCTTGCCATGGGATTTGCTCAGCTGCACCTGCCTTAGCAAAGTGTTCAAGTGTAAATTAGTTGGTGCACAAGGTTGGCAGAGGGATAGGGAGCTTTTCACCTCAAGGTCACTGGTTAGAATCGGGATATGCTGTTAATGATTTAATGGTGTTGTGGTCTGATAGTTCAGAATAAATGCATCTATATTCAAAGAAATGCTCCTTTCTAATTCATGTAACTTTCACGGGAAGACTTGAGTAGCCTGCCTTAGCTGCCTAGAAGTTGGGCGCCCTGGCTAAGATAGTTGCCTAGGCTTCTTCCGTAATCCAAAGGAGAGGGGTTTTCAGAGTGATTCATAATCTTCTAAGATATGTGTCTAAAATAGATGAGATGACTCATCCTCTGGAAGTTCCTGCCACTCTGCTGACAACAGAGGGAGACCTAGATGACTAACTTATCCTACATAGCTAAATTCTTGACTGCTAAGTAATATGAGAGATTTCAGCACCTATGTCTTTTTCTGCTAATGAAAGGTGTATATAGACACGATGAAAAGGTCCATAAGACCATTTAGTGCAGTACATGCTGAAAAAGAGGCTGTTGTGTCTTTCATAAACACATTGATTTTATTTTTTGCTAAATCTACACCAAGAGGAGAAAATGTTTTCTTCTCTTAAAAAATGCCACTGGAAAGAGGTGTTATTTATGTTGTACAAAAGAATGGGGCAATTGGCACGATATTTATTTTTTATCAATTTCCATTGTTGAAATTTCTTTGTATTTACACCTGTGGAGTTAAATCCATTACATTTGATGTTTATGCACTAAAAGGTTGTTCACGTGCTGCATGGACTGCAGATCTGCAGTCAGCAGGAGTACATGGCACTATCAACTAACTTCTCTACTACTTGAGGTGCTTGGAATATTGTAGGACACTTTTTTGCAGAACTTCCAAAAATTGAATTTTGAACTCCATTGTCTTTAATGAAATACAGTGAGTTGGCCAATTTGGAAGTACTAGTGAAGTACCAGTGAATGCAGGAAGTATTCACAGCACTTGATTTTAAATACTGACGTAGGATTCCAAGTAAAGAGTCTAGACACCCTCTGTAACCAGTGAAGAGTTAGCACTTCCAGGGAACAATTCAGAGGAACCAAGATAAGCAATAATTTGGTGGTCTGGATTGCTTTCTGGGAGACTTGCACTGCTGCTTGTCTTAGATATTCTGAAATAACCTTTGAGATACTTATCCTCCCATAATTGCTATAAGAGGAAGCCTAGCCTGGTTTCTTAGGCTGGTAGAATGGGCAGTGTTAATACTACCCTTATTGTTTTCTGTCATAATTTTTAGTACAGCAATATGTTATCAACTCCAAGCAGAACATCTTTCTGAATATATTTATGAATCTCAGGCGTAGTTTGCATTGCAGGTGGTTGCTGCATGGTTCATGTTTATAGCATTCTCAGTTTTAAACATTTATCTGTTTTAACTTAATTGACTGAGCACCTCCCACATACTGAGAATAGACAGCAAAATACATTTGGTTTTCTCACAAAGTTTAAGTTCATTTTGCATGTTCCCTGACTGAATCATAAACAATCTGCATCTCCACTGTATCTACAAGGTCTTGAGTACTGACTTGCTGACTGACACAGACGCTGTTAGACTCTCCATTTCACGTTGTATTCAGAGCATTAGAAGTGTTTTGGATCAAACAGCTTTACCTAAAGCACTATACTCCTCCTGTAGCTTTGAAAGCACAATACTTCGGTTGTATATTGCTGTATTCAGATTGTACAGAGCATATAAATTCAGTTAGTTCAACTGATTTGCTGTGATTTGAAAAATGACCTACAGAGTTTTGAAGCGTATTAATATGTTAAAATGAGAGCCATGGATTTATTTTAATATTAAAGTCCAAATTTATAAATAAACTATGAAGTCCAGGATGGCTGAAGTGAATGCACAAAACAAAGACCCGCGTTGGTCAAGCTCCATTACATATGGAGAGAAAACTGCAAGATGTAGAATGTTATATTACTGTCTGAGAGAGGTGCTTCAAAAACTTCCAGGAGAAAAATTTTATGAAAAGATGGCCAACACCTTTAAGTGCTTTACACTGGGCTTTGCAGTGAGAGGATCTAGATGACAGAATTACTATAATGTGGTAACCATCCACTGCATCCACCAGAAACTAAACAACCTTGAATCTGCTGGGTATGTTCAAATTCTACTCTTTGATTATTCTTGATTTAAAGACAAAGTAAAAATGAAATTGTGAAGGACACAAGGGTGTATCCAGGGGAACAAAAACATCTCTCATGGTTGCTGGAGTTGTTTGATGAGGCTCACTTGCTAGATACCTGATAACAAGGAAGAACCAATCTGTCACTGTAAGGTTCTGTACAGAAGATTTGTCTATAACTGGGAGCATTAAACTCAGTAATGGGAATTACTTGAGCAGCTACTGAATTAATTTTCATTTTAAACATGCTATTGTTTAAAGATGACAACCGGCTGGACAGCGTGGCAGGCTTTGTACCTGAGTGCATCTGTTAAAACAGGCTGTGAGAAGTTTGCTGATTTTGAATATAAACCTGATTGTGCTGTCAGCTAGCATCTCCCTTACCTAGGGCAAAGCTTTAAATGATGCATCATGTAGTTAGGAGTTGGGTGTGGTATCCTGCAGTCATTACCTCATCCAAACTGCTGTTATTCAATCAAGTAGTTGTTTCTCCAGTGAGCGAGGATCGGGACTCATTATATCTGATCTTTTTCTGTACCGTATAAATACTGGTATTCTAGCTCAGAAGTCTTGTAGGCAAATCAAAAGGAGAGTGCTAGTTTGGAGCATTTCTGTCAGTTTGAAATCCCCAAGCTACAGCTTCGAACTCTGCAGTGAGTGCGCTGCAGTAGTGCCCAGAGAGCTGAGATAATCAACAATAGGAACCTTTTATCTCATGCCTGCAATCCATAGATAGAAAGTGAATGTATATATAAATATTTCTCTTTAATATTTCACATCATGCTTCCACTTAAGAAATTTAAAGTTCTTTCACTCAGAGTGGACTTAAGCCAAACCAAGCCACAGGATTTATCATAAATAATTCACATGAAATCCCTCTACTAAGATATCCCACAATTTCATAAAGAATGAACACATGTTCTGAGAATACATAAGGACTGCTAAAATTAGCTTGCTTTAACATGCCTGGGAACAACACATGAAGCTGCTGTTGCAGTTTTTCTGACATAGCTGATCATGTTGTTAACTGTTCACAACAATTAAATAATCTTTTTTTTTTTTTTTTCTCCTTTTTTTCTTCTAACTGCTTACAGATTAAGAGACATTTCAGAAAATTCTGAATAATGTTGACTGGTAAGGGCTGTAGAACAACCATTGCTGAAATAAACAGGATTAGTTTAGGATTACTTTCTCTACAAAGGCTCTGCAGTGCCTTACTCCTCCTTGCTTAGAAATGTCAACCCTTTCAGGTCTCCATGGTTATCTCACAGAATGAAATGTAAAAGCATTCTGCGCTGATTATATAAAGACTAGTAAAGGGTGAGTGCAAACTGAAAAACAGTGCTTGAGGACTAAACCGAGCGTTTTCAGATGGATGTGTATGCATGTGTATGGTTGGAGAGATGAACAGCACCCTCAAACTGTGAAGTACAGAATAGACATTGGTTTGGGGAAGATACAGAGGAGATCCAAGTGATTTATCAGTGAACATTTTGAACGTGTACATACTGGCTTGGTTAATGCAACAGAAAATGATAAGTAGATTAATTTTATTTGGAAACAACATTAATGCTTCAGTTTTTAAATTTAAACATCAGAAAAGCACAAAATATCTAATATTCCTACAACACCTGTACAAAAGAGATTTAAGAACATAGTTAAGAGAAAGATAGGCTTGCATAAGGATGTGCATACCATTAAAGCTGGGGAACTGTGGATTTCTGCCACGTTCTGTAAGTGTAAGATACATAAATTAGAATTGCTTAGGGATAGTGTTGCTTACATGAATCGCTTCTCTACTGATTTTCATTTACAAATAAATGAGCTTAATGTGACTATTGCTGTCTCATAGTGATTTCAAACTGCAGAAAATATCCTCTATGTGATGGCTTGCAGGTACATAATATCCATGAGCAAAGTTTGTCTGTATTGATTACAGGTGTGTTATGTTTAAAGTCCACTCAGAGATGAGAGAACTGAAATACACCCAAGAGAAGCTTAACATTGAGGTGGAGAAGTAGTCTCTAAGAAGTAGAACACACTTCAATTATGAATTCAAAGTACTACTCTATTTAGATGATATTTCTTATCTAAAATGTAGGCATGAGGAATGGATAGTTGTACTTAGGTTATGTGTGAGTCAACTGTGTTGTATTACTGTAAAGATAGTAAACATTCTGGGGTGACATGACAAATCTTCAAGTATTGAAAAGACGTGGAAATTGGAAGAGAGTAGGTTATTCTCTCAGCTAACGGGAATAGGGAATTATAAAATGGGCTTAAATCACAGGAAATTTTCATGTTGAATATTATCATCACATTATTGTTGCTAAAAAAGTTGAAAGCACTGGGACTGTGAATGCTTCACTGCTTGCCTGTGTATGAGCTGGTCAGACATCTATCCATCAGGAGCAACATAGAGATAATTGATTCTGCCTTGGGACTGGATACATCTTTCAGTTCTTACCAGCTCTGGATCCTACTACTCAGCATGATAATAAAACTTCCCAAGTTGTTTCATGCAAATATGCACAGAGATACAATTTAAAGAGTATAAAGCCTTCAGCTCTAAGCACTTCATGAGACATGCAATTTTCCTCCAACATCAAATCGACTTCTGTTTTCAGTGAATAGTCAAACTTCTAATTTAGCTTTGATTTCACATTATTATCTCAGTGTCATTTTTTCTTCATAATATCACATCTTACCCATAGATTCCTGTATCAGAATAACATCTTCACCACCTTCCTCCTCCTGAGGCTTGGTAGGTTGAGACAACACAGAAAATGAAATTGAAATTACTGTGGCCTTCAAACTCAATTCAAATCAACAATATGATGCTGCTGTTGAAATGGCAAAGCATATTAAGTGATGGATTAAATAAATGTCATACGCACTGGAACTAATTGATCTACCTTACTTGATATTGATAGGGCATGAGCTGGGCTACTGTAGAACAGCACTCTTAGAGAGAATCCGGAGGACAATAAATATGGACATCCTAGAAAATATGATCTGTAAGAGACAGTAGAATGCAGTGTGGAAATGGGAAGTGGAGATCTCTCTTGTTTGTATGTTGGACTTGCAATTCAGCAGTGTAGAGATGTAGTGTTTAGTGAGGTGTATGTCTATACATCTATATTTATAAAGAACATTCTTAAGGGAAGGGCATTAACTCTTGGAAAAGCTGTTACAAAGGCAAGAGCTATCAGGCATGAAGATAGTAGTTTGTTATCACAAATATATTCAATATGTGTTTCTATCTGAAAATAGTTCTGGAGCAATAGAAGTTCCATTATATTGTTACTTCTTTAATATTTCTGTGGGTAAATTTTAGAAATAGCATGCCCAAATATCTGTCAAGACCAAATTCCTCCTGTTTTCTATTATTTTATAGAGTTTGCTTTTGGTATTTGCAACTTTTTTTCCTGTTTTCATTCTGTCACTGTATACAGAAGATCGAAGACAAGGGAAGAGTGGCCTCCAGAAGGCAGTGCTCTTAGGTTTCATCATAGTCAGAAAACGTAGCAGAGTACCATAGAGACTGTTTTTTGGAAGAGTTTTATGGTCAGAACACAATATGTTACTATTAGGCCTGGCTGGACATGCAGTGTTTCCTTTGGTGGGGGTTTGGTGAAGGAAGGTTGCCTCTGCTACACACACAGTACAGTCTTCATAAGGCAGCTCATCCTTTGCATTCTTTCATTTATAGCCTGACAACCCTGTGATTAAACTGCAAAATGAGAATATGCATAAAATATATATTTAAAATATATATGCTCTCTACACTAGCTACTCTCTACACTAGCTCACTGGTCCAAAATACTTTTCCCAGTCCACAATTCAGATGAAAAAAAAACATAAGAGACAATTTAAAGATCTTTCTCTGTATTGTTTTATATTGCCACAGTAACCACCAGAATCTTCAGTTAGGACAGGCTGCAGTTTACTGAATAACACATGTGCACATAAATCTTAGTTTCCACCTCAAATCCTGTTTTTTCTGCGACTCCAACATGTATGTATCTGATAACACCATTTGTTAAACAAAAGACACTGGGAATTGCCTGTTTCACAACATATGCCAACATAAATACAAAGGTGTAGTAGATGTATCCAAACCAAGAAGAATAGGACTAATCTCATTTGATGGCTCACAGATTTGATGTAGTTTTCATGTAACTCACAGCACTGCCTATCTTAGTCCAGTGCTAGAGATCTTTCCAGGCTTCAGTGACTCAAGATTTTGCACAGCTATTCAGTGCAATCAAAGGACATTTGAAAGTATTGCAAGGAAGGAATTATCTCCTCAGAGAGGAACTTGAGGTAACTAGCATTACATAGTTTGCAGAGCACATTCTGAGACTTGCTTTTTGTTTGTTTTTTTCCTCATAATGAATAAACTATATTTTCTAAAGCCCACTTTTTCAAATTCTTTTTCAACAATGCATTGGCAGCCTTTAGTAATGAAGTGCTTGCAAACTGTTACAGTGGAAATGACCCCGTCTGTTTTAAGCAGTGCAGAGACTGTTCCTGTTTGCACAACAGCTGTCCAAGTAAGAAGAGGAAGTATTTGAAGTAAAGTCTGAAGTAGGAGCAGACAGTAGTGTCTGTGACACACTATTGGAAACCTGTCATTAGTGAAAGTTTTCTAAATTTGAGAAATTTAATTGGTTTTCTCAATTTCCTGTGTGACGAAAAGAAAAATCTGAGAGATTTTTCCCATTATGTGGAAGTGACAGCAGACTCATCTTTTAAAATAATTGTCAATTTCCTTATTAGAAGTTCTCACTTGGATTTTTATAGAATTCTTCTAAAATATCATTTATCTTATACTGAACACTATGTGCCTTGAAATAATTACCTTCTGCTAAAGTGTATTTGCATCTTTCTTACTTAATCTATCAAGGAACATCATTCCATTTTTCTTATTTTCAAATTTCATCTGGGTTTTAATTTCAGAATTTAAAAGTTACTCTTCTTGTTAACTGTCAGTAAGTGTTGCCTAATGTTTGAACACATCACAGTGCATCTGCAGATAAAATTGTAAATAATAGAATCACAGAATATCCCAAGCTGGAAAAGATCTATAAGCATCACTGTCCAACTCCCAGCTCCACACTCCGAGCACCACCCGAAATCAAACCCTATTTCTGAGAGTGCTGTTCAAATGCTCCATGACCTCTGGCATCTCAGGGCCATGCCCACTGCCCTGGGCAGCCTGTTCCATGCCCACCAACCTCTGGTGAAGAGCCAGGAGCTGCTGCTGCTATGAGGCCTCTCCTCAGCCTCCTCTTCTCTGAGCTGAACATACCCATGGTCTTCATCTGCTATCCGGAGTTTACTGCTTTTTATTGTATGGACTATCAATAGCTATGTTTAAATATTGCCACTAAAATATGTCAGATATCTGTTACACTCTGTTACATTGACATTAGCTAGAAATTTTGCTAAGATTGACTATTAGTGAAGGGATATCACATAAATAAACTTACTTTGTACAGAAGGCACGTTAATACTTTAAAGATCAAGTAAGGAAAGCTGTAGAGTCTAGTTATAATCTGAAATAAAGTGTAAAGAATTAGGCTTTGATTGTACATGACTTTAAAAACTTACTCAATATGCTTTCCAAAGGACAACAAGATCTGTTTTCTCTGCGTCCTTTTCTCTTTCTTTTTCTTTTCCATACCTCATGTACTTTTGAACTTTTGAATATAGTTCCCCACTTCAACCAACTCTGAGAAAGGAGATAATTCTGGGGTAACTTTTACAAATTTCCTGAAGTCAGTGTCCTGAAAGTCTCAACAAGCTGGAGAGTATTCAATGAGAGCAACAAAGTGACCCAGAAGTGGAAAAGGCTGAACTTGTTCATTTTGTCTGCATCACAGCAAAAACTCCATACAGGTGTGATAACAATCTATAAACACTTTAGTGGTATATAAAAAAAAGAAGAGCTACGTAGTTCAATAACCAGGATATGGAACTGAGAATGAAATGAAGAAAAAAAAATAATTGTTCTGGGATTCAGTTGCTTTTGGTGTTATTTGTTCTTTGCAACAGCGCTCCTTAAGTAAAGAAGAGAAAGTCTCCTTCTATGGAGAATCACCAGCAAATGGCCATGAGTGAACTGTCCTATATAAAGGCAAGGAGTAATTCAGCTAATTCCTAGTTTAACAATATGTAACCCCAAGAGAACTAATGTGACTATTGTTTGATCCACTCTGCAACAGATGGAACATTCTTGAATCAGTTCCTGATTGGATTAGGTCATACATTTAAAAGATTCCTTCTGGTTAATTACATATGGTTGTATCATGCAATTTCTTTTTTCCAGTTCTTCACCTGAAATAAACAAAGAACCATAGCTAGAAGACAGTTTGGGAGCATTGATGTGAGACCCATACTGATGAGGGAGTAGAAGGAAGGCTGATAAATGTTGATAAATGCCTAGGTTAGTAAGCTAATCTAGGTGAATTGCCCTAGTAGAATTTCCTGGAAAGTGCAATGAGCTTTCTGGCCAAGTGGTCCTAAGGTACCCAGCTAATCCTAGTGAGTGATAAGGATGGAGCACTGGGTGCTAAGTTGCTTCCTTTTAATCAATGCGTTTCTGGTACACATTTAAGGAACACAGGAATTTCAGTCTAGAAATATGAGGTGCAGCACTGTTCTATCTACACGATGGTTAAAGCATTGCTTGGCACACTGCATTGCTGCATTCACTGTCAATAGTATTTCCACTGCTGCTCTCTCCTTCTTGTTGGACCAGTCCCAGAGAGCTGACCATGGCAGCAGCTGAAGAGACACAAAAAACAGAGCAGTCCTTCTGTGATGGAGAACTCAATTTATTTATTTATTTATTTATTTATTTATTTATTTTTGTTAATTATGAACTCACAATCAAAGTATTATGGTATTTTCTCCACAAATCTGTTATCTTCATCCTAATTTCCTTTCATATCTCAATATACCTAATCTGGAACTGCATTTGCTTAGCCTTTTGTGCTCATTTCCACTGTACTGATAAGTTTTCTCAAAGTCAGTCTGCCTTTTTTCCTCCTTTAAAGAGACCTACTGACAAGAAATAATCCAATCAATAATAGCTAAGTTGTGTAACAATAGATGAACCTTATTAAAAACCTTTCAAGCTGTTTGTGAACTGTCCACTCTGCCTACATACATCTTTACACCTGTTATCTCGCCATGTCGATTTACTGATCGTACACATCTGTGGCTTTCATTTCAAAGGACACTGTGTTGTTGAGTTTTACAAACATGGAGATGCAGAGCCTTGCAGTAGTGCTTACATGTGAACTGTATTAAAACTAAGGCCTGATTGTGAGGCTCCCTGAAGTCCTGGGAGATATTTGCAAAAAAAAAAAAAAAAAAAAAAAAATCAAGGTTTTAAAATTTATTTAAAACATTTTTTGAAGCAAAATCTCCAAGTTCTATGTGTTTGAGCAGCGTCTAGCACAATATCATGTTGATTATGCCTAAAGCTCTTTTGTCCTGTTATTGTACATCACAATATTTCACAATCCCAGATTATATTGTTTATAAATGATATCATTTTTCACTTTTTCCTTTCTTGTCATGAATGTTTTTAATCTTCCTTCAATCCCTCAATGTAGCTGAAGTTTTTTTCCTGTGTTATGAATGTGTATCTTCCTGCACACAATACATAAATCTGGAAAGGAAAGATGATTTCAAAGAGTTAAATAAACAATATGCTTCTGTTTTAAACCAGTGAAGTCGTAACACTCAATATTCCACAGCTGAATCCAGCAATTTATCCTTTGTGGATACCAGAACTTATACCAGCTCCAAAATAAATGGGCACAGTCACAAATTCGGAGGCTGACTCATTATCTGTATATGTACTTCCCAGATAACAGACATTAAATAATTCACTATACAAAGTCTTATTTCAATTAAAATGTTAAAACTGATAAAGAAGTTTTCTTTACTTTTGGGAACAGATCTCTGGCTTGTAATTGCATTAATTACAAATATACACAGTTGAAAAGTTGTTCAAATGCAAATGTTCTTAATGAGAAGGAAGCAACTGGGAGTATCATTTTTGGTTGTTGCAGTTAATGGAAGTATTTGATTTTGTTTTAATTGCACTTTTAATAATATAAAGTGCTCTCACAGTGATGAGATTTCGGTAATACAGCATCGTTCCACAGCACTGCTAGGATTTCCAAAGGTTGTTGATGTTGGAAGGATCAATCAGCATCAAGCCCTAACTGAAGAAAACTGAATCTAATAGCACTTTCTCTGGGCAGAGCTGTATGCACAGGTGTGGACCTCTGGATAACAGTGGTGTGATAAAAGACAGTATGACCAAAACAGAGCACTGGTCGGAAAATATATGCATTAAAAATCACAAGGGTGAAGTAGACAAGTATGAGACTCACTCTTTTCATCACTTTGGAGAGCCGTTTTGAAAACAACTGGTCTAGTTTTTCTTTACCATTTTCAGTGCAAGAATGAAGCAAGGAAAATATTCACACTCAATCTAACATACCCAAGTGTTAACTTAAAACCAAATAAAATGAAATTTAAACTGGAAAAAAATATGTTTTCCTTGTTTGCTTTGCTTGCTTGTAATGAAACCTATTTGTACACTCAGGAATCATTTCACTGAAAATGGTGTGCTTTCTAGTCTACACATCACTTGTTGAGGAGCACTAATCTAGTCCATCCCTGTTCCCATGAGACATGTTCAGCTGTGTGCCAACTATTCTTTAGTGAAGTTTGTTCCACCTTGGGTTTAAAACCCTGCCCAGGAATGGGCTGTGGCTCAGTGCCTGCCCTGTGGGGGCTCCTTCGGGCCACATTCACTGCTGCACGGTGGGTTCCTCCATGGCTGCATGAGATCTGCTCTGTGTGGCGTCCATGGGCTGCAGAGGGACAGCCTCCTCCTCCACAGGTCTCTCCTGGGCTGCAAGAGGCTTCTGCTCCGCACATGGATCACCTCCTGCCATGACTTTGCTGGCTGCAAGACTGCTTCTCTCACGCTTCTCACCGCTCTCTCCCAGCTGCTGTTGTGCAACAGTTTTCAGTTCTGTAAATCTGCTCTCACAGAGCACACTCAGCATTGCACATGCCTCAGCTCTGGCAGCAGTGGGTCTCTTCTGGAGCAGCTGGGGCTGGCTTTGATCTCACATGGGACAGCTGCTGAGCTCTGCTCGCAGAGGGCACTTCTGAAGCCTCCTTACCCCTCCTGGCTGGGTAAGCCCAGCACATCACCTGTACCCATGAGGAGTTGTATCTAAAACCAAGTAGGTAACATTTCTTCATCTGTGAATCTGGAATACCAAACTTTCAAACTGGTTCTAAATTTAAAGAAACAGTGAAATCCTGAAAGGGTTGGTCTGTTTGCAGACGATTTATGAACACTGAGAAGGTAAAATGAATCAAATGAGTAGGAATGTTTTTATTTAACTCTAATTGTAATTAACATAGATGAAGGTGTGCTAGAAGGTTTCCATAATAAATCCCAGCTGTTTGTATCATATACAACCAAAAAAAAAAAAAAAAAAAAAAAATTTTTTTTTTTTTTTTTTTTTTTATAAATTAATAAGCATATAATTTGATATAGTGACAGAGTATTATTTTTATATTGCTTTTCAAAGAAGCAAGTATTTCAGAGGTATGTACCCGGAAAATTAATTTTTCGTAAATATTATGTGCAAATGAAATTTAGAGAAAAAAATATGCATATCTTAAATTGAATAGATTTACCACAGAACCCTGATAAGCTTTCATGTGCTGTTAATTTTCTTCTGAGATGAAAACACTACCAAGCAACAAAAACAGATATCTAAGCACATCTGAGAATGGAAAAGAGGTTTTTAATATTAGAAGTTCTCACAGATTTTGAGTCTAAGCAAAAGCGTGTAGAAACTCACAGAGATCTCTTATACAAACTGGTGAGAGTCCCATATGAAAGGAAAACAATTAAGGAGCCTAGCCCTGCTCACTCTTCTTAGGTTTGACAATTTCTAATACTTTTCTTAATGCACCAAAGAGATAGTTTGGAGTTTTATTTAAGTCTCAGAAAATCATATTTACCCCAGTAACCGAGTTTCCTTCAGTGACCATGTGAAGAGGCAACCTCAAAAAGTCTGCAGCCTTACAATATGTTTGGGTAATTTGGATGGAATGTCAACTTGCTGAGTTTTGTATAAGCTGGGATCAATGAACTGGATGGCATCTACTTCAGAACTCAAGCTAACAACCCTGGTGTTTAGAGATGAAGTATTGCTGCTATGTTGTTTTACTGAAGTTTTGAGCTTTTACTCTAAGTCCAGCACAGCTGGACATTCGGAAAGTGCTTTCTCAAAGAAGGAATGCAAACTAAGCAAGTGTGTGCTTGCCAAGGAAACAGGAAAGAGGGAAGGGTAACAGGAGTGAAGTAAAGGAAAAGAGAAGAACAGGATGGAACGGTGTCGTATTTGCAAAGGAAAGAGTATAGTGAAGTTCAAGTCAGAGAGGATTGAAAGGACTGAGAGGGAGCAGGGATAGGCATAGGAGACTGGGGGTGTGAGGTCCTCCTTCTTCCTGAGTTTTCTAGTTTCTTCTTAGAAGTGTAGAATAGAGTCATAGAATCATTACGGTTGGAAAAGACCTCTAAGATCATCTAGTCCAATTGTCCACCTATGACCAATATTGCCCACTAAACTTTGTCCCTAAGTACCTCAACTACAAGTTCACTGAACATCTCCAGGGACAATGACTCCATTGCCTTCCTGAGCAGCCTGTTCAAGTGTCCAATTGCTCTTTCAGAGAAGAAATTTTTCCTGATATCCTACCCAAATCTGTCTTGGCTCAGCTAGAGACCATTCCTTCTCATCCTATTGCTAGTTATGCAGAAGAAGCTGACCTGCACCTCACCACAACTTCTTATCAGTTAGCTGTAGAGAGCTATAAGCTCCCCTGAGTCTCTTCTCCAGACTGAATAAACCCAGTTCCCTTAGCTGCTCGTCATCAAACTTGTGCTCCAAGTCTGTGGTGAACTCCATTCACCACCACTCTCTGCTCAGCCTTTCAGACAGTTCCTTATTTAGCAAGTAGTGTACCTGTCCAGGTCATGGGCTGCCAGCTTCTCCAGGAGAGTACTGTGTCAAAGGCTTTGCTGAAGTCAAGGTAGACTACGCCAACATCTTTCCCTCATCCACAGGTGGGTCACCTGGTCTTTGAAGGAGATCACATTGGTCAAGTGAGTGAATGAAGTATTGCTGTCTGAGACAGCTCTAAGCATTTCACCTTTCTCACACAGAAGCTGTGGGAAAGAGGCTATGAATGACCTCATCCATGCATTCTGGAGCATGAGATTAGAACTCTTGTTCCAGCTTGTTTCTGCTCCAGGAGTATCCATTTGATAGTTTTTGGACAAATGACCTACAGAACCTTCTCCTTGGCAAAGCACAGCTGTTTTAAGTGCTCTAAAAGTGCGTGCTCACTCAATTCTTAGTGCATTGTAGTGATGCAGGTCCTGAGACATGCTCTTGGGAATTTTTGAGCTAGGTGCTCTTCAGACAGAGCCTTCTGGGAAAGAAATAGCAAGCTTTCTTACAACTGTCAGATTCTACGAATGTTTTTTGTTTTGTTTTGTTTTTCCTTCAGAAATACAACTGCTGAATTGAAATAATTAAAAAAAAAAAGAGAACAAGATCTGTATGGCTAGTATGAATAGGGTAACTTGGACACTGTGAAATAGTGAAGGAAATAATAAAAGAAAGAGACAACATTTTGCTTTAAATGTTTTCTATTACTGCAACTGTTATGTTGTGAAATCTCAGTGACATCCTGATGCATGTATTCAAATTTCTTTTGCATTTTCAGATGGAGTACTAGGCAGAACTATAATCTCCATCATGTTAAAAAAAGCTGGGTCTGAGGGTAAGAATTGGGCACTTCCAATGCCTCTGCAGCTGCCGGGGAGAAGAGTGACAGAAGATTCCAAAGCCCCTCACTGGTCTGGTGATTTGTGATCATGCCCTTAGAGTTGACCATTTCACTCTTTCCAGTATTGATGCTGTTGTTTCTCCACTGAGTGGAAAAACACCAGTGAAAAACATTGCCTGATTTCACATACCTGAATTAAATCACTACAGCCACATCTTAAATGAATATCTGCAATTGCTTAAAAGTTCACTAGACAATTGCAGATGCACTCACTTCAAGAAAAAAGTAATTTACTGCTAAAAAATCTGCTAAGAGAGTAGACACATCCCAGGCATATCATGTGCCCTTTCCAGAGCAGGAAAGTAAAAAAATATTAGGCTTCTAGAAAACCATGAAATGAAGAGTTATTTTAAGTTCTCAAATAGCCTTGATTATTTGAACAATGACCCAATAAACACAAAATTTCTCTCTTTGGCCTGAAAACTGTAATAAAAAAGAAGCTTATATACTCACTGTGCTCAAACCTGTCCAAAAAATTACACTCGACCTGCTAAATTTTACAGCTACCCTACCCTTCTCTTCCTACTCCTTTATCCTTATGCAGATGAGCAAAGCCTCAATATTTCTTTTATTTTTCCATTAGCCACGAAACAGATTGCATTAATTTCCAGCCTCAGCCCTGACAAGCTTAGAACAAAAAAACATGTGGTGTGAGTATGCCACCCCACTACACATGACAAGGCTCAAATGAAGTACGTTTCTCCTAGAAAGGCACTAGCATGTCTTTTTTTCTTTGATCATACTCCAGTTTTTGAGCTCCTGTTCCTCCTGTGAATAATATCCCCTGATGTCTTCTCTCAGACCCACAGCTCATGCAAGCAGAGCAGGGCACTGGGAATTTTTGCAGGCTTACAACATCCTTAGTGGTACACAGTGACAAAGTTCCAGGTCTCCTAAAGTATGAAATTCTAGCTGTAATCACTTGAAGTTAATTGCTTCAAATACTGGGCAAATATAAGACTCTGATGTATAAAGGGTAGGAGAGATGTCAAGAAATCAATGGTCCGTTTTTCCATTAAGAGGCAGGACTAAATATACACAGCCATGAAGGTCCATAGTAGCCAGCAACAAGGTTCAGTACCTCTGAGAAAACCCATCTGGCTCAGCATCTACTGATGTGACCTTGGCCCGCAAGGGTGAGCAAAGAAAACAGGCATGAAGGCCTGGAGTGTTTGGAAGGGTCCTGGTCACCTCCTGAGTCTCATCCATACACTCAGTCCAGCAAACTTCTGTCATGCTTAATGGGCAAGAGTGTTTTATTTCTGTGTGACCTGCAAAGCAATCCCAGACTAAAGCCAAAGAGATGAATAAATTGGACACACTGGCATGGCCCATAGCTAACAGGTTTATTTTTAATATGTTCTTGAATGCCAGGTATTATACCACATCCCCAGCATATCTCTTTTAAGGCTTATAATTAGAGGACAAACTGTTGATAAATCTTGATAAATGATTTTCAGTCATGCTTCCTGAAAAGTAATTGTACAGTATTTTCATCTTTTCAATAGAATGGAGTCATCTTGCCTAAGGGTAAATAGCTGAAAGCTAGTTGTCGATGTCTAGACTCATCAACCTAGATTCTCTTTATAGCCATCTGAAAGAAATAGGCACCTCCAGGGTGTGATTCATCTGTCTGTCTTAGAAGAGATGTTAAGTGGAGAAGGATTGCTTTCTCAAATCTCAGAAACGATGAGTGGTACAGGAAAATGAATTTATTTTATGGGGAAATGGATTTGAAAAATTTTGTTTTTTTCAATACTAGAATGGAGAAAAAAATTCAGAATTTCAAGAGAATGACACTAAAAATTAACTCTCATTTAGTAGAGCTCAGTTTTTTTCTGATGTTTTCTTATTTTCTATTTTATAATTCATAGTAGAAAAATTGCATTTGGAAATGAAAAGAGTCTTTAATAAAAAACAAAATATGATGAGCTCAAACAAAATTTGATTCATAAGAAAGTTTCAATTGATTGGTTTTGTTTTATAAAAGGTAAGCAAAATTGACTTATTTCTTCAGAACATTTTTATTTCAGTGAAATGGCATTTGTATAGAAAAAGTGACCACTGAACTGTCTCAACTAGCTACAAAAGTTATGTATGAGTGGACAAGCCTGTGTAAAATGAACTTTTTTAAAACTGAAGATATTCTCTCTAAAACAAATAAATGCTTTCACTTAACAAAGGTATCATAACTTCCTTTAGGCTAAAAAGTAGCTGTTACTTAAATGCCTAACTGTGGCATAACTTTAAGGTGTATCTTATAAAGGCAGCTTTCTGATAAAAGTAAAATAATCAGGTAAATAAGCTTTTTTTTTCTCCCCTATTTTTTGTAACAATTTTGTTGAAAGACATGACCAATAGGCATAAGTACATGGGCACTTTCTTTCACATGATCAAGTGCCAACAATAAAAAAAAATAGTGCTGTGAAAAGGAGAATTTGTTCTGATCTCCCCATTAAACCAGGGCTTTGGATTTTATAATGGATATAAAGCTATCTGAAACTGTGAAGCTAATACATAGAGCTACAGTATGACAATAATGAACTCTGACAGTCTAACTGAATAAGGGGAAGTTTCACAGAACTGGGTGTCTAGAAGGAAAACATCAAAGCTAACAAATGTCTTCTAGCTAACTTGCTTCCTTCTCCAAGGCATGTTCTAGGGATGCTGAGGGACAGATGTTAAATGGAACTGGACAGAGTTGAATATACTTCAGTAAATGTCTTTCTGATAGAATGATTTACTTAGTAGGCAGACAGAACAATAATTTTTAAACTTTGTTCAGACATACAATGTAGGATGTATCTTGCCTAACAATGAACTGTCTGCTCCATAGTATTTGCACTAAAGAGTAGATTCTTAATGGTCAACAAAGAGAAGTAAATATTTTTAAGGTACATTCTAAATGCATTTTTTTAGGAAATTTTTAAAGAAACTTTTAAGCATCTCCTCAGATCAGAAGGAAAGTCTAGGCTAACTAGCTTTGAAGCAAATGCTTAAAATGTACCTGTTATAAATCTTAAATGCAGTCTCAGGGTTTGGTTGACTAAACCACTGTCTACAGAATATTGTATAATTCCATTTTTGCTATATTTTTTTCATCAGCCACTTGGATTTAATTCAGTGTCAGATATTTTCAATGGACTAATTGGCTATCTGTTTGAAGGAGGAATTAAAGTTGAAACACACACATGATATTCTATTTAGGAAGAATCTGTCTGCAACACATCTGGACAAACCAGAAGGAAAAAAAAACATTACCTGCTTGTAAGCCCTATTAGCCTTTTGTCAAAATAAAGCCAGATTGAGTTAACAAGAACATAATAACTAAAAAAAAACCCAGCAACGAAGTTTCTATCGTAGTGCGGTATTATTCTTCCCCTCTGGCATCTACATTTCATTTTCATAATACTGCAATATTTATTGGACACTGTGTGTAGCAGAAAGGTACATAGGTACGTGTGGGCTGTCTTTTCACACAAGAGCTGATATTCTTTTTTGGATCAAGTACACTTAATTTTTTTTTTTTCCTCACCTGAAATTCCCAGCCTATGGGAAGATGGGTTTTCAACTCCCTTGAGTATTCAAAATAACTCTTCACTGAAGTCTTCACAAACAAATTAAATGAGCGCTTAATACTCATACACATATTAGTTTTGAAATTAGTATATTCAAATACAGAAGCTAAACTGTGGCCTCCATTGCACCCTTATGGCTTCCAGAAAAGAACAGAGCTCCAGGCATGCTGCAAAGCTCTCTGGGTGTGTAAATTGGTAACAAAGTATGACAGATTTGGGGGAGATGTGACTTCCTGAAGATGAAGATTGCTCAGGGAAACAATAAAAACTTTGTTGTCTGTTGAGAATACCAGGCAAAGGACAAGGGTTTTGGAAAATAATACAAAGGTAGATAGGGAATGTCATGTCAGAAACCAACGTGGCACAACTACATTCTAAACAGCAATGTGAATGAATCAGCATCTCAAATAGAAGCTAATGGATCAAAACCAAAAATACTGAATAAAGAACTAGGTGGGATAAGAAATGATTTTGCTTCAGTTAGCAAAACTTGTATCAGAAAGAGCTATCCTACAAACTCAATTATTTTTCTCAAGATGTGTGACTGGAAGATTTAAATAATGAGGAAATATGGGTAGCACAGCAATGAGAAGAAAGTTTCTCAACCAGGCAGGAAGTGCTGAGACTAAAGGAGCAGAAAATGGGCATAGGAGAACAGACCAAAGCTCCTTCAGCCACATTTTGAGAATTCCTCTTCCATGAATTTATGTAGTGTTCCTTTGAGTTCCTGGAAACACTCAGCTCCCTTTGGCAAAGTGTTCCCTGCAGATTATGGGATTTCTTGCACTGAAAAACAGCTTTTGTTTTGAAACTTACTCTTAATGTCTTCTTTGAAAGTCCTGTTTTATTATTTTGCAGTGAACAGACTGTCAGTGGTAAAATATCTGTAGCTGTTAAATTAGGTAAGGTTGATACTTCTTTCTGAATGGTACACAACTCTGAGAGCTTGTTGTTACTCAGGATATCAGGAGAGGGACACAGCTTTCACATTATCACCACACCTAGAGAAATCCTAAGTGCTAATTTGTGATAAAAATGACCCCTCCTCACATAACGGTGTTATTAAGCACAACGTTATTAAGCAATACTACTTCAGTTTCACATAATGTGTTAATTAGTTCACATTTCAGAATGTCTGAAAACCTTAGATATCATTCTCAGCATTTTCCATCAGTGAATGGGACAATGCCAAGGTGAAACACCTTCCTCTTTCTATGTGCTTTATTTAAAAGCCAACATAGTCGTTTTTGAACCACAGTACAAGAACATACAAATTGGGGGTTGATGATCTCTGGAGGTCCCTTCCAACCCCTACAATTCTGTGATTCTGTGAAATTCTTCTTTTCATGTAAGATGATCAGATACGGGTAAGAATCCAGAAAGTAAACTTTAATATGTCCAACAGGAAAATAAGATTAAAATAATGGAAAATTATTAAATTATATTGTTTCTTTACATTACATAGTGTTTTAATGTTTATCCTTTTTTAACTATGTATTTAATGATCAATTTAAACCACTGGGTAAAGCCTGCTCTTTATAATGAGGTCCATGACAACAGATGTTCCCTGTTTAGCATAACTGAAAGAAGCAAATACACTTCTTTGCTTTACTAGTCCTGAAATACCCTTCTGCAGAGCAATGCTTTCAGTTTTGTTTCCATGACAATACCTGTGTCTTCTATGAAAAGCTGTGGATTTTTTTGTTGAAGACGTGAAGATAAAACAGCATTTCATTTGCCTGTCGGTCTTTATCCCCCTGGTCATGATAAGACTTTATTTGAGGCTTGTTTGCTTACAAGAAGTTCTGCACAACATTTAACTCCAGAAACTACAAATTTCTCATTTACTTGATGATAATTAACCAGCGCCCTCTTCGTAACAACGTCCACTTCACTAATTTCATCTCACCTATCTTTTTAATCATAACATGGTACACTTTTCTTGACTTTAGCCAAAATAACTTTCTTCAGCTTCATCTCTTTCAGTGCTTCATAGTGCAAGTTCAACCTACTCTGAAGATTCTCCTCTCTTCTCCTATGAGTTATGTACACACAATAGAAGTATTAAAACAGTCTGGCCACTTGTCTTTGCTCTCTGTATTATTTTCTAATTAACCTGTGCTTGACCAAGGAAGAAATTTCTTCCTTACTGGTACATCTTCTTCAAGATTTTCTTCCCCTTAAAGAGTTACTACTTACATCTGTTTATATAGAAATATGTTTGATCACAAAGACTAAAGCCACCAAAATAATCAAAATATTTGTTCACAAATAATTTTAAGGTAACTTATTTTTCTTTTTAATTCTGATCTCCCTCCTTGACCCATACTTGTTTCTTTATTCTGTATCAGTAAAACATTCTAAATGCTTCAGCAAAATACCTTTCCAAAGCCTGGGAAATCCTAACTTTTGTATTTGTTAGGGATGATTTGAATGGAACTTAGTAAGGTGTTTTCACATGTGCATGATTAGCACTCAGAAGTTACTGCTTCAAGATCTCATCAGAACCCTAAAAATCTTGATTACTGACTAGAAATAATTACAGTCAGAAGTCTTTACATTCCAGGGTAAAAACCAGCTGACTGCTGTTAAGAGGAAATTCCAAGGGGAGTGGATGTTTTTTATTTGGCATTCTTAGGAACTTTTTCATAATTCTTTGAAGCTTTGGCTACTGCTGGTGACTTTGCAAGGCAGTGCTCTGACCCAACAATGTGATTTATTCTTTGCGTTTTCTTTGCAATGGAATCTCTCCAAAACCAAGAGAGAAATATTTTATTGCAGCTTTTTAAAATCCAAGGCTAGCAAGCATTTTAAATACAAGATTTAGAACAGTCTAAATTTAATGTTACTTGTATAATATTATTCCTACTTACTGAATTTATCTCTGCCTTTTTGAAAAATTAAATCAAACCCATTTTGCACAGCTTACATGAGGTACGTATACTTAGGCAGTTCTGTATTATTTATGCATTGATTTTTATTTGTTTATTTTTGTATTGCTGTCTACTCCATCTCAGAAGGCTGACTTCTTACTGAGACATGTACTGGAAAGAATGGACTTAGCATAAAATGGATTGGATGTAGTTCAGGTAGAAATGTCAGCTGTGGTATAAATGGTGTGTCATGAATTAGCAGCAAACAACTGAAGCTTCTGTGTTGATAACAGAGAAGACAAACAACTGGACCCTTACCTTTTTAAGCAATTGACAGATGTGAAAGTATTTCATATAACTACATGCCCCACTACTCTTTCCCACACCTGAACTCCACAGATCTCCTCCTGCAGATCTGTGGATTTGTAGGAACATGCCATACCATTAAGATCCTTAGAACCTTCCTCTCTAGCAGCCTTTGCCATCTTCAGCAAAAATATCACCAATGTTTAAGAACAAGCACATTGATGCCAGAGGATTTCTATATGAGCAATTTCAGTAAAACAAGGGAAATTTCATTTCCTTTCTGTGCCCTTTTCTGCTCGTGAATGCTGATAATTTTATTTTATTTTATGTTATTTTTAAGAGTCTTCTGACACATCTCATGGTCCTGGAGCTGAATTGCTTTACTCAGCATTTCCTCTTGTCAAAAGTATTCAAGCATTTGGTCACCTCAGCACTATGAATGGGTGCTTTTTTCCTCGTGGCTAATCCAAACTCTATTCCTTACACAAGGAAGTAAGTTTTATCCAGTTCCAACTATTTCCTTTTGCACTTAGTACCCAGTGCAATATCAGAAGCCCCTCAGGAGGGCACCAGCAGCAATCACTTGGGATGCCAGACCTGTGCAACTGGATGCATTTCTTATTCCTCAGCCCAGTGTTTACTGGATGCCTTCTGTGACAGCCTCATTTGGTTTTGACAGCAGGTGTAGCTTTATTGTAGATGTCCTAGATAAAAGTGTATCCTTCTTGCCTATCTCACTGGAAAAAAAAAGAAATTCCACCAAACCAGCTTTCACAAACTTGCAAGTATAAATGCAAGTTCAGAATAGTTTGAGTCCTCCTGCCAGATGCTTTATGCAGTACTGTTTGGTGAAGATGATCTCAAGTGGGAGTGTATTTTTGAAATGGTTAGCAAGACAGTTAGGGAAATAGGAAGCCTATGGGAGATTGGCTCTTTGTACACTAAATCAGGAGTTGAAAGGAGATGTGATCACTACTATAAATGTAAAGATCAGTGTAGGAAGAGAGCTCTTTAAACTAAGGGGAGGTAGTGCAGCATAAATGAAGTGAATTTTGTATAAATTAATTCTAGGCCTGAAATTCAGAGAATAATTTTGGTACTCAAACATTCAGGTTCTCAACAGTTTTCCAGCAGTAAGTAAGTGAAAAGACAATTCTTCAACAGGAATCTTGCTCTCAGGGAGCGTGATCCAGCCTATGGCTTGTTGGACTAAGTTAGACCTATTGCAAATGAATCTGTAAGTTAACCAGTCAAGGAGGAGAATGAAGGCTTCCGAAGACTGAATCCATGTTGAGAAATGGATTAAGTCTCACTTCTCTGAATTTGCTGCTTTGCTGCAGGCATTGACTGTCCTTTGAAGACCTAGGATCCAGGCAATTTTATGGGCAGTGAATCTAAATTGGACCTTCAAAAAGAGACCCAGAAAGTATACGAGATTTCAAGGAGAACAGTTGAAGTACACTGCTGTCAGTAAAGGTTGGATTAATCCCATTTAATTTTAAATGTCTATGATACAGACATTCACTCTTGAATTAATCACTCTGCGCTCTGTCTTGTGACAAAAAGGAAATATTTGTAAGGAAAAACAGTTTAAAAAAAAAATGAATCAAAGCACAACACTCTCAAATTCTATGGCATTTATTTTCAAGTGGTGTTTTTTGCCAGGCATCAGAAGGTAGAAAGCACCTTAATCGAGCGGTTTGGAATTCATTTCTAGTTAGGTAATTTTTCAGCCTGCTTGCAACAGCAGACTAGACAGTAAGAGATAAAGGAGCTCGTGATGCTATTGCCACTAAGAAACAAATAAGGCAATTAAGAAACATACCCAGGCAGAGTTGCAGTGCTTTATGTGGGCAACTCTGGAAAACTTAGTTTCTACAATTGTATTTAGCTGGGAATTTCCTTGTCACACCCCAATAATTTAGAGCTGGAGCTGGTGGCTGCAAAGTTATCAAGAATGACTTCAATCTGGAAACAAAATCAAGAAGTTTTGAAAATAACTACCACTAGGAGCCAAATAAAGCTTTTATTTTATTCTCAGGTCTGAGCCTTTCTTAGGCGTGCAGAGCTAAAACTACCCATGCTATTTTTTTCCATCATGGGGTGGCAGTTCAGTGAAGTATTGTTTTAAAGTCAGTTAAGGTAAAAATACAGGATGAGACCTTGTCCCTTTTTTTCCTAGAGGTCAAAGAAGATCCTGTTTCATGTGAATACATCTGCAGAGCTTGTTATTGTAGCAATTCTTATCTGTTTTTTGGACATTTCTGGTAGATGCAAGTTTCTCTAATAGAAGAGAGAAGGACCAGAGCAAAGACATGGATTTTGAACAGGGGGAGAAGGAAAAAAGAGGAGATTGTGATGATAGTATTGTTGAACAAAGAAAATTTTAGGTCTTATGTGACCACTGGGAATTGCCTTTGGAGCTCTTCAAAGCAAAAGACAGTGATTGTTAATGAACTGAGGAACCCAGGAAAACTTTCTTCTGATTTTCTATGTTATTTTATTACAAAACAAAAATTGAACAACCATCAGTTTTCAACATTAGAGGAACATGCTGACAAAATACATCCCCCAGACCAGCAGAAGAGTAATGACAACGGTGATGCCATTACTGTCCACTGTTGTTTTTTGGGGTTATCATGGAGAGAGAACTTGATCTGTGAGCAAAAATAGCAGCTTCAGAAAGCTCCACGGTGAATGAGACTGAACTCAAATACAGAGGATAGAAGCTAATTCTATCATTCAATTGCTTTGAATATAGGTCGAGTAGTCTTATTGCTTATTCATTAGGTTTTGTGTTTTTAAGTATATGTTAGTCAGCTATGTAATTGTTTAAATCAGGAAATGAGGCTGAACTGACACTTGTTTGATTTGAGATGCTGCTCACCACACCTCTCTGTCTACTATCTTTGTAATTTAGACTGAGCTAGACAATGCTGTATACAAACACAGCCACTGCAGCCTGACTTACTCATACACTGCCAACTCAAGTTTTTACACTAATGAGCACATCAAATGTACTACCTCTCTAGATAAGCTTGTCACTTTATTTAAAAGCTGCATGATATCTAACATTAATTTTCATCGTCAAGGGATAAACATTGCCAAGCCCCTACTAACTAGCTAAAAAGTTCCTTAACATTCAAATGTTTGAAAAGTATTTTGTTGAGACTATGCAAAATGTATTTCAAAGGCAAACTGAACAGAGACGCTTTCTTTTTGGATGAGCTTTATTGCTGATTACAAATAGAATAATTCTTATCATAACCTTTGAACGTAGCCAGTGCTACAGGGATCAGTAAAAACAAAGGTATTCAGATGTGAAATTCGTTACAACTTTTCCTTCTCTCCTTCATGTCTTTTTCCTCCTTGCCATCACCTTGAAACAATAGGTGCATCAGCTGTAGAGTGATTTTGAGCAGAATCGCAAGAAGGCTGATACAAAATGCAATCAGAATGGAATTTAATGAAGATGTTTAATTAACGTCAATTGTATGGGAACTATTGAGTCACAGCCTGAACAGCTGATTGAGCACCTGAGGAAAGGACTTGGTCAGTCCTGGGAGCACAAGTGAAGGCAATTCAGCTGTGTGACCAGAAGGGGTTGAGCCTGGCTGCACCTCTCTTAGACCCCATTTAAGGGCTGACTGGTAGTGGGGAAGGATCTCTGGTTGGAGATTCCTCCCTCGTGGAGTTTTTGCCTGTGAGCCTAGGTCTTCAGAGACAGGTGAGCATTCTTTTCTTGTTTGTCCCTTTTGCCATTCCACTCCTGTATTGCCTTTCCTCTGCGTTAATCTTTCTGACTGTAATAGCAATCAATGTAGCTTTGTTGATAGCCTTAGCAAAAAAAATCTGGTATTTTTTTGTATTTGGATTAGAAGTAAAGTTAGTAAAACTAAAGAATATAATTCAGATTCATTATATCTGGGTAAAGAAAAAAAATACAACCTACTTTGAGCAAATTTAGAACTTGTCTTGTGGACATGTAAGTTACAAAATGTGAATTGTACATCATTTACTGGAGTGTTTTAATAGGTCTTATGGAGATCTGCTCTTTGCCTAAAGTGGCTCAATGTCTTTATTAAATGGAAGGATATATATGCTGTATCAGCCTATAATGAATCCAGACCTTGCAAAACTGAAGGATTCAAAAGACTGAGAGAACCTAAAACATCCCACTAAGTGGAAAACTATTTTAACAAGTAGACCATTGCAGGTTAAAGGTGAACTTTGTTACAGTGGAGTTGTAGTTTGTATAGAGTTTTAAGTCCTAGAAGTGAGGAAAACAAAAAAATCATAACCTGGACTTTTGGAGAATGGATTTCTGGGATCTTTTTGGTAGGATCCAATGGCAAGCTGATGTGGAGGACAACAGGGCACAAGAGAGCTGGTTGAACTTCCTTGGAGAACAAAAGCAGTCCTTTCTGATGAGCAGAAAGGTGAGAAAGTGTAGGGAAAGGTCAGTATGGATCAACAGGGAAATCCTGAATGAGCTCAAACCCTAAAAAGAAGCATGTAAAAAAAAAAAAAAAGGTGGAGGAATGGATGCCCTAGGAGGAATATAGAAGCAGTGCTCGAATGCAGAAGAATGGAGCTGAGAAAGTCAGGGCTTGCCTGGGGACTAGCAAGGAATATAAAGGGCAAAATGAAGGGCTTCTGTAAGCACGTCAGCAACAGAAGGAAG
Organism: Centrocercus urophasianus; assembly: GCF_019232065.1. Taxonomy (NCBI): domain Eukaryota; kingdom Metazoa; phylum Chordata; class Aves; order Galliformes; family Phasianidae; genus Centrocercus; species Centrocercus urophasianus. The sequence goes on from NW_024884142.1 coordinate 22,506,007, forward strand.
GCAGGGGAAATGATTTACATGGTGTTTAAGAACATAAATTCCAGCACGGGCATTTTTTAATGGATCTTGTGATTTTTTTATTTTTTATTTTTTTTTTTTTAATTTTTTTTTTTTAAGCTGGTTCTGGCCCACTCTTAAAAGCACTACAATAGTTATTATAAAACTACAGTAAGTGATGTCTTGAGTACTGGAATATTTGTCCTTGGACAAGTAAAGAGATCAACAGCAAGGGGGAAGTTCTGGTAGTATTTTCTGGAGTGTACAAACATGTGGATGAAATCTCCCTATGCATACATATTTATGTACACTGATGATACGTAGGTGTATGATCCCTCTGTTGCACCAGCGCTGCAAACCAAAAGATCAAGCCTAAATTTTTCAGGCATTTTGTTCCTGTTGATATTGATAAAGTCCAATGAGCAGAAAACAGCAAGTCATTCTGCTTAGGTGGAGCGGAATAGCTACAGTCCTTCTTTTCCACAAGTTTTGTAGAAAAATGGGAAGCAGTGAAACAAATATCAAAATGTAATAGTAGCCTAAATTATAGAGAAGACATACTCATAAGAGTTATTAAAGATACAATAGATTTTTGGCAGAAATGTTTCTAGCTGAAAACGTTTTTGACAAACTAAAAATTAAGGAACAATGAATATTCAAAGTTGTTAGGTCTGGCACAAAAACATTAAAATCACAGAATCACCTGGGTTGGAAGGGACCTCAAGGATCATGTAGTTCCAACCCCCCTGCCTAGCAGGGCCACCAAACACACACATTCAGATCAGGTTGCCCAGGACCCCGTCCAACCTGGCCTTGAACACGTCCAAGGACGGGGCATCCACAACCTCCCTGGGCAGCCTGTTCCAGGGCCTAACCACTCTCCTTGTAAAGAACTTCCCCCTAACATCCAACCTAAATCTTCCCTCCTTCAAAATGCAATAGCTGTCTCCAAAAGATTACTGGCAGATTTCCAGCAAAGTAGGAAAGCCCAAGAGGTGACACAGCCCAAGAGGTGACCAAGATTGTGACAACAATGAGGTGATTTACCAGGGGTCACAGGCTACCTAGATGTTACTAACCTAACTTGCAAAGTGTGAGTGGCACATCAGTCCTTCACCATATCCTATACTGTCTTTGGAGAGTACTTTTGTTTCCCAAATTCCATCAACAAACTGAGCGTATGCTTTCCTGACCTTCATTGCCACTCAGCAATGCACCAATTGTTGAGACACTGCAACTTTTTTTTAGGGATTTTCCATAGTCTGCTTCCAACCCCAACTATTCTGTAGCTCCATGATTCTGTGAGTAAGAGACTGAAGTAGGCTGAGTGAGATGGAAGAGATGTTACATTTTGAGAAAGGATGCAGTAAAGGAGGATGGGAGAAGTGAAACAACATAAATGAGAGTTGGAAGGAACTACGAGGAAAAAAAGAGCTGGACAAGCTAGGATAGAATAAAGAGGAATAACTAATGAGAAAGATAGAAGAGATTAACAACAATCCACGCACTTTATTATCTATCCACACTGTAGTCAGTTAGGTAGCAAATTCTGCATTCTATCAATCAATAACATTTCACAGCAAATTGAGAGACAAACTGAGTGAACAGGAATTGTCTTGGAATCTAGTTTTAGATCAGTCCTCTATGCTTGGTATGCATGCAGGAGGGCTAGTGGAAGATGGTTAGTGATAGTACTTCAGGTTTTGAGTTATGCCTCCTTTTTAAATAAAATTGAACTTGTTTATGCTAATTAATACAAAAGTGTTAAGTGAATCTATTTTCTGTCTCTGGACTTCAGTTATCTTCTGAAATCATGGCATAACTTTAGAAAATCTTGAATGTTCTGGAATTTCTAATTTTTCATCAGCTCAAGTCAATCTGTGCACCCCTTTTGTCTATTCAGCTACCCACAACACCTACTGTGCATACCCCAAGATACCTGCTGACCTAACAAGTTAAGGACGTGCTCTTTTCAGAAACCTCCTCATGACTGCCTTCACTCCTCCTGTTCTTATTTCCTCCCTCCTGCTTACAGTATGATAAGAAGGCAATGTTAAGAAAAACAGTGTAGGTGAGGAACAGAGTAGGTGTAAATCTGCTCTCTTAATTTTAGGCATAGATTAAGGTTTGGACTAAAAAAAAATCTACTGAGACTGTAATGAGAAATGTTGTGTTCTCTGTCAGGATTCTGAGGACCATAAATTGCATGCATTATTAGTACTAATATGAATATCTCAGCTGGATTTCAATAAATTTTTACTAGAAGCATTAAAAATAATTTTTAATTTATAATTGTTTTGCCAAAGCCTTCACTTTTTAAATTACAGGTGGATGCCATTTGAATGAAAGCCTTTCCTCTTGCATAGAGGCATGTTTTCCCTAGTGCTATGCAGATCGTAACAACTGCTCTGCTATATCTTCAACATCTTCATGACAAGAAAATCAATGTTTTGGTATTTATATTTAAATACAAATAGATCTTAATTTTCATTATGCATTTATTGATAATGAGAAAGGAGGATGAATATAGAACTGAGAGATGAGAAGAGAAATGTAACTAGGATTTTCAGGGATGCTATCAGTGTATTTTTATACTTGAACCTTCCAGGAAGCTGAGCTATGTTTGCTTTCACGTTTTACTTTGCTTTGCCCATGCATATCTTGTTTCTTAAAGGGAACACTGAGAAATACTGAATTGCGTATTTTTGAAAAAGTATTCTGGAATTTTAGGACTTCTTAAGCAAATGAATGTACCCTGTGTTCTGGCATTATTACTTTTGTTTTCCTCAGCCTGTCCACTATTCAACATTCTTTGCACTAAAACAAACTGATACTATGTAAGCAAGAAAAATGACAATGATCTATAGAAACACCTATGGGGATGTCTGACAGCTGAATGTCTAGGCACAGGTAACTTGTTACATGCTTATTCCTCGTACTTGGAATGAGAAAGTAACAGAAATTACTGATATGTGGAGGCACTTAGTCCAATTAAGTTCCAGCTCTACTGTTGTGGGCTTAACAGACTCATCTGTAAAGACATTTAAAAGTGTCTGTTAATGGCAGCAATGATTGAATGATAATGCTGCATGAAGAGATCCTATGTGATTTGACTTCTTATCTTCTATATAGTGCACAAACTCCGTGCAATTTCATTCTTTTGATAGAGCCTATGTCTGTATATACATTACATGTTATACATTATTGGTAGAATAAGACTTCTCTTGAATTATCCCTGTGTAATGACTTATTAGTTTGGTCTCATCAGACAAATTCCATTTATGAATATTAAAATCATAGTACATTACTGTTTAATTCAACCACTGCAGACTAAAAAGACCTATTAAAATCATAAAGTTCACCAGAAGCAATTATGGATCCATAACAGAAAAGAGTTGCTATTTTTCTTTTCTTAATTTTTTAAAACTATGTTAAAGATACAGTGAAACATAAAGTGTACTAAAAAGCCTCTATGTGATTTCACTTTGTCTGTAGCTGGATATTGGTAAGTTATTTTCTTTAGTCTGCCTGTTTGGAAGGAAGTTGGATGACTTGTTAGTAGGCTGTTGTCCACGAATATAATGAAGAATATATGGATATCATTATAAATATGGATCTAACGTTTATGTTGCTGTAAGTCTGGATTTATGCCACTGCAGTTAATGAGGCTGCACTGATACCAGTCCCAAGGAAATTAGGTCAAAGGAATCCAGAATGGAAAAGGAAGTTGTGCCAAGTCAATCTATGATAGTTGAGAATCTAAAAAATGAAGTGGAATTATGAATTTGGCATATGCAACTGTGCCAATACAAGCTTAGCCCAGCTAGCACATAAGAAAACGTTCTCCAGATTTTGAGTGCAGATTCAAAAGCACTGCAGTTCTACATATTCCTTGCAACACTTGGATTAATCTATCAGGTATGATGTCATGTTCTATACTCACATCCGTTACACACCTTTAGATTTCTCCTGTATCAGTGGTTAGAGACCTCATTTCAAAATGTATCAAGTTTTTATAGATTATTTTATGTGTTTGAAAATTAGTGAAGTAGCATTCTGTATTTTCCTTGCACATTCATAAGCAATTTTCCAGTGTACAAAGCAGGAACAATTTAATCAAAGAGGATGGCAAATGAAGTTTAGCTCTGTGCTCTTTTAACTTCAGATGTTTTCACTATGGAATAAGTCCATGAAACTTTGGACAAGCAAGCAAATGAAAAAAAAAGCTGATTTATTTTGGTCTCAGACACAGCAAGCCAAATACTCCTTTTACTAGTCCTGAATAGCACAGAAATACATGAGGTGTTTCCTGTCACCTAAATAGACCATCGAGCCCCTCTCCAACCTACTGACCTCTTCTAAAACACGGGCAAAAAGAGTGAGCAAGCAGCTGTGAGTGCTTGGCTGCTGGTCAGGGCCAAACCACCGCATGTTAAGTTCGGCAGTGCATTCTGTCAGTGTCAGTTACCAGCAAAAGACACTTTTCACTTGCTTTGTGATTTGCAGCTCGATTGTATGCATCTTTAATCACCTAAAAAAAAAAAAAAAAAAAAACCTCTCTCCCCGTGTCCATAATTGTTCGGGATTCTGTAGAAAGCATAAGGAAGGTAATCCACTGATCTTACAAGTTAAAAGGTTTTTACTCTGCAGTGTGAGACCGTAAGTTGGCTGCAGGAGGCCGAGACGTGGGTGCTGGCCGTGGTGCTGACAGGGCTTCGTGCGGGCCCGGAACTCAGGGAGTCGAATCTCGTAGGAAGGTACACAATATAAAACAATAGAGAGTGGAGAATTAGGAGTTGAAGAAGAGAAATTCTCTATACAAAACCTCCCAGGTGCGTCTTATAGTTATATGAACAGAGATGCAGGAACTTATTACTGTCATCTATGAATGAATGTTTTTTCCTTATTAAACATAACAATTACATTAGTGCCCTTGCATGTAAACATCAACACCTTAGCTAAAAGTTATTTAAATATTAACGTTATAATTCATATTTTAAGATTTAATATCTTAAATAGTCTCCTATTTAAAATTGTCAGTATTTTTTTTTCTTTTTGAAAGAAATGGGGTTAACACGACAATGACATTTATTTGTAAAGCAACCAAAAGGAGCTTGTAGAAAATGTTTTGTGTATCATGAATTCATGGTGTTTAGGAACAGAAAGGGTGCTAGATTACTCAGACTGGCACTGTTTTTTGTTTTTGTTTTAAATCTTCATGTTTCACCTACTTATCTCTGTTGTGAACTCACAGATCACCTAATGCCCACTCCCCTGTGTTGGGGCAGAGTTCTCATTCACTAGATCAAGCTGCCCGTGTTCCATCTCTTTTGATGAAGCCCGGGATGCTGTTGGCCTTCTGAGCTGCAAGAGCACTCGGTTGGCTCATGTCCAGCTTTTTGTGCGTCTGGACCCCCAAGCCCTTCTCAACAAGGAGGCTCTCAATGAGTTCTTCTCCCAGTCTGTACTCGTATCTGGGATTGCCTCAACCAAGTGCAACACCCTGTGCTTGGCCTTGCTAAACCTCATTAGGTTCTCTTGTGCTCGCTTTTCATACCTGTACAGGTCTTTCTGAATGGCATCCCTTCCTTCTATTGTATCAATGGCCCCACTCAGCTTGGTGTCAGCAGCAAACTTGCTGACGGTGCACTTGATCTCACTGTCTGTGTCATTGATGAAGATGTTGAGGAGCACTGGTCCCAGGATGAATTGCTAGAGGCACTGTTTGTGGCAGGTCTCCATCTGGATATTGAGTCATTAACAACAATGCGTTGGCTACAACCAACTCTATATCCACTGAGGAGCACACTCTTCAAATCCACATCTCTCTGGTTTAGAGATAAGGATGTGGTGTGGGACCAAGTCTCAAATGTTTCTGTTGTTAGAACTTCTTTCTGAAAGGCAGATCGGCCTTAAGTAAACACGCGTTGCCCTTTCTCTAGTATTACTCCTTTCTCTGATAGAGAAACTTATATTTTCACTGTGCAAAACAACATATCCAAGCAAGTTTTTGATGTTCTTGCTAAAATAAGCAGCAAGCTCTTTAAGTCTTTCACTTTTTTTTTTTTTTCCAGCTTTCTCCTGCTCTGTCAGTCTTTTTCACCACCAGTTTTAAGTTGTATGTTTCACATCTAGAGATAGCATGTCATTGTCACCAGTGTTACACATAGAGTTAAAAATATTTCTGTTTTTATTCACTACCTCTCTATTTGCGCATTCAGTCTGTATGCCACTTTGTGCATAGCATCACAATAAGAACTCAGATTCTTGTCTGCTGTGACTCCATAATTTATTTTCAAGTCACTTTTCTTTTTCAGTTTGGAGTTCAGTATTCTGTAGGAATAGCTGTACCTTGTAGTATTAAATTACAGTTTGTTTGAATCAACAAGTCTACCAGCTGACCCAAATCACACTGACTTATCTTCATTCACTGTTAGTTACAACTCTGACAACTCTCCTGTCTTCTGCAGCTTTTATTAGTGCTGATTTTATATTTACTTTTAGGTCACTGAGGAGAATGTTGAGTACTGTAAAACTTAGTCACAGGAAAATCCATGAGGCACACACTACTAAGAGATGATTCCCTACTGACAGACTCTATTGCAGACTTATGAGGCCATTTATTATGTGCTTCGCAAGCACTGTGTGGTCCTAATTGTTCATCAGAAAATCATAAGGAACTAAGTCAAACTTTTCTAAATTCTACATTAAATCATCTCAATTCCGTTTCCAAAGGAATTCTTATGTCAAAGAAATAAAATGACCCAATTTTATGTTAACTTAAAAAGCAGGAAGATCCAAATTTAATTCATATCAATAAAAAGACAATGTCAAGATTTTCAAAGGACATGTTCTGCAATTTTATTCTGTGCTGCTCTCTGCCTAACTTGCCTTTGCAAAACACTCTCATTTTTGGTGTATACTCCCATGCTTTCTGCTTTTCAGAAGATATCCTACGGTACCCTTTTTACTGTGATGAGCTCTCTTCCACATTGTATTATTTAGAGCAGCCACAGCTGACTCACAAAAGAATCATTATTTGTTGTGTCATAACTGATGGTATTTACATATATTTCCTATGGGAGGTTTCCACTCTTCCAACCGCAGAGAACTTACAGTGTGTACGTAAACTGGATACTAAAATATAAAAGGTGAAATGAGGACTGTGATGTTATCATCACAAAGAAAGTCACATCGAGAGTGATGTACTGTTAGGAAATAAAGTGGGAAAAGTATTTAGGCAAGAATGTTAACAATAATAAAATAAACCTTTCTTCCTGAGTGTCATGGCGTTCCTTGTTTTTGTCTGGTAGAAATGAAGTTTGGTATTTCAGGCTAAAATTATATGTGCTGTAGCACTTTAAAACTGAGCATGAATATTTGCAGTTTAAAAGTTCTAATTTAGATGTAAAACAGTAAATCAAGGACATTTTGAGAAAAAGCAGCCAGTATATCTTGAATAAGCCCGTGAACAACCAGAGACTCTTGTCAGCACATATGGTTGTCTAACAGGGCGCTTCAGAACAGTGGGTGATATTATGTGCCGTATGTGCTGCCATATCAAAGGGTGATTGAGTTTCTGGTAATGCTGTTATGAAATAATAAACTCTAACATTACCTTGCTATTCTTAATCAATATCAGCATATTTTTATTTCATCCATATTTAATTGCATTCTTGTGGCACTAAAAGGTCTTTCAGCCATCAGTAATAAAGTATAAATAGGAATGGTTTATCTACGTAAAACAAAACTTTCAAAATGGATTATTAGATTACTGTTCATTTGATTATTTGAAATTCATTAGGACAGTCATTATACGTAGATACAACAGAAATCAGTGAAGAGTCACTAATAAGGCAAGCGATGTGGAAGTTCTGATATTTTATCTCTTAGCCAATATTATAAATTTCGTAAGAAGGCATAGCACTTATCTGCAATACCCATAAACGTGTGATAATATGGCAAGGAATGCTTTCATGACCAGAACTAAATTGGCATGTTATTTGTAAATTTGCACATTCATAGTTCAGAGTCCCACCAGATCTCTAAAATAATGCTTTGAAACAATGAATTTCATTGCATGTGATGTACTAAATATTTAAAATATTTAAAAATTCAGGAAATTATTTGTTTTGTGTAGAAAAACAAACAAACAAACTTGCAGAATCTGATTTCCAGATAGCAAATTTTCAAGCACTGTGAAATTTAAAAATGCTTGAGGCATCTCAGTTTGAATACTTTGCGGTGAAACACCTACATGAACAGTTGCTTTGGATAATTTAGGCAAGAAAGAAAGAATCAATACTTAACCCAATTACAGTTGTCTTCACTGTAAGCGATTTCACAATCATAAAGAAGCATTTGTCCCCCTAGTAATTTTCATATCTCTCTGTGAATTTCTGATTTTAGGAACTCTAGGCAAGGTTGAACTTTAGCTATCAAAGAATCACAGAACAATAGGGGTTGGAAGAGACCTCAAGAAATTGAGTCCAACCTCTCTACGAAAGCAGGCACCCTACAATAAAGCAGGTAGGCATCCAGGTGCATTTTGAATATCTCCATAGAAGAAGACTCCACAATCCCTCTGGGCAACCTGTTCCAGGGCTTTGTCACCCTTATCATGAAGAAGTTCTTCCACATACTTGTATGAAACTTCCTGTGTTCAAATTATAGGCCATTGGTCCTTGTCCTATCACTATATACCACCAAAGAGAGCCTGGCCTCAACCATTTGCCTCCCACCCCCGAGTCTCAGAGTGGTTTTGAGGTTTTTTTTGTGTGTAGGTGTTGACATGCCTTTTGCTGTCAATCAGCTCTGCCAGTGAAATGAAGAGGTCATAACCTCACCCTTTGCAGCTGGCACATCGGAAGACTGAAAGAGGAATAGTTTACATTAAATGGTCTTGCATGAAGAGAACTTGATAAACTGTCTCTGACTGTCACTGTTTCCATGTAAACACTTGAACAGGATCTACTGGATTATTATTATTTTTTAATTCACATTTGCTGTTGTTTGGTTATTCAAATATTATTCAAATACAGTACAAGTTACAGTCACAAGCAAGGTAGCATACATCTCTCTCATCTAAAAATCTCACTGCAATGTTTGGGCACTGTCAGAAAATTGTACAATCCCAAGGTTAGAAAACTTTGTCTTGATAAAATATTTCTTTCAGGAAGCACCACCATATGTTTCCTGTATCATTTATAGAAATGTATATTATCTTTCAGGAAAAGCACCTTATTTTTTATGGGAGGTAACCAGAAGATTTTTTTTTTTTTGCCTCTATTTGCATTGTAAAATATAATTTTATAACTGTGGCATCCTATAAGTGAAATTGGAAATAATTGCAAAAGAATATTAAGGTAGTTCCTAAAACAAAGTAAGAACAAAGTTATCCATACACTCAGTGAAAGACTATGTCACCTCAATAAAAGTAATATAGCAGTGCTTAACGTTTCTCTTGATAGATATTAGGAGCGGGAAATACAGTGTGTAGGGATTATGCCTTGAGTGCTCTAATTGCTTTTGCCCTGAGAACACCTGGGACTTCTACCTATACATCATAAGCATCTGGTCCAGGTGCTGCATTCAAGCCCAGGCCCTAATCTTTGCCTGAGCTACAGTAAAGGTAGTTCTGTGGCTCAGCTCTGTTCCTTGATCATCCCGAATTCAAGACTGGACTTTCTATAGTGAACCACAGACATAACATATCATGTTGCATATCACTGATCGCTGTTAGCTGAGCCTGTTACCAAGTCTGCTGTTTTTGTCTTGCTTGGGTGCTGTGAGGCTGTGCCCTTGTCAGTGAGGCCATTGCTCCAACCTGTGTGCACTGTGGTAAGCTCCTCTCTCAAGCAGTCCCCCCTTTTGCCACATATGACATATGGCAAATATTAACTAAAACAGAAGACTGTGAATTAATTTTCTTTTCACTCCAGTCACAATTTTATCACTGAGTCCTCCTTTCCAAGGCAGTCACTTCATCTCTGAGTTTCCTAGTCAGGCTGCATAAAAAGATGTTGCAATTGCATTTGCACCTTTAATTTTTATTTTTTTCAAAGAGAGTTGCTGTTTAGAAAGCTTTAAACCATTATCTTTCTGGATTATTGATTGAAACCACCAAAATGTCTTAAACAATTCTTTAACTGGCTGGAGATTAATTCTTCAGCATGCAGCATATTCTCAAACTGAATCAGCATTCACGCTAGAAAAGGATATGGTAGCCTTTCATCAAATCCTGCCCGCGTGCCAAACTTTTCCTACCTTAAATCCCAAAACAGGATACAGCACAAAGTTGTTCTCCTGTTTCAGGTACTCTTTGGAGATCATGCATTTGTGCTATCCAAATTAAAGAGCAGGCACGATAACTTCATCCTTTGGCTCTAGAGACTAAATTAAGACTGAGCAGAAAATTTATCTGAGTCTCAATTTTGCTCCCTTTGCTTTCACAGTGTAAAATGTGAAACTGGAAAACATGGAAGGTCTTTCTGACGCAAGGCATGTCCTCCAGGAGAGAAAGAAATGATGGCATTCAACAGTGAAAGAAAATCTCTTGGGTGCTGTCAGATCAGATGGGCTTTTGCTAATTTTGGCTTCCTCCCCCTGCAATTTGCAAAGTAGAGATGACTGATCTCCAATATCTTTGTCTATTCCATGGCACTCTATAACTCACTACTTTAGACAAAGCTTGTGAGGCTAGTTAGTCAAACTTCATGCTCAGTTAATACTGCTCGGATCCTTTGGCTAAGTATATCAGAATGAACAAAACAAAGCTAGATATAATAAACAGACATCATCTTCTAGGTGCCACCTCACAATACCCAGCAGAAATGCCACTCATTATCTTCTGCTGACAGTAGTACTGTGAATTTCTCTCTTCTGTCTTTCACAAGCAGCGGAAAGATTAACATTGTGACAGAGGAGGACTTACAAGTGAATTTGTATAATATCTATTATATACCGCAGGACATGGTTTGAGTTAATGGGAGCTCCTTAATCAGGTCTGCCAAGCTCACATGAGAGTGCACAATGCTTACAGGAGTTGCAAATGCTATTAGGGGCCTCTGTTTAGATAGGGAATCTGTTCTAGTTGGATTAGCATCACTGAGTATCTAAAATAGGTCTGATGATATAGATGGGACAGTTCACGTACTGTTGCATTGCCTCCTACGCTACTAACCCTGACCAGGTCAGGACCAAATAACTGCACATATACACCAATGAGATGGACAGCAAAATGGCGTTTATTACACGTGAACTCTAGCTTATATACCCTATGTGCTTCGTCTGCGCCCCTAAAGCATGTGCCACACATCAATCATAGAGCTGGGGAAGTCCTGCTGTGTCGCATCCTGAGGGGTGTCTCGCAGTCACCTACAAGAACGTACCTCAATCTATGGCCTTGGGTCTCAGCAGAAAACCCCAAAGACTACCTAGTACAAGTCTCCATTCTTTCTCGTTGATGAGTGAAACACTACTCTGACACATCATTAATACAAACCATTCATTGGCTAGAGTGGATCAATTGTTAAGACCTAAAATCTTAGTAGTTTTGGATAATTATTTTTTTGTCACAACTACTTGATGAAACGTATCTAGCTCGGTCACTAACACCACGGTTATCTACAATAGAATATTTCAGGACAATCTTAGCAGCAGTGGTTACCTTCATGCTTTCATTTATGCTGAAGCTTCTGCTGAAACAGAGTTAGTTACCCACCAGTCCTTCGGTGATTATTGAGAGACAGAAACACACTCAAGGCTGAACTAAGCAAAGGGTCCCCAGCTGTGAGCTGTCTCCTTCATGTGAGGCAGCAGGGGAAGGGGCTGCGACAGGCAGCACAACTGGGGAGAGGGGGTTATGCCATGCCATGTGATACCATGGGATGGGGTATAAAGATGGAGGCAGTTGGGGGGGGTTGGTTGGTTTTCCACGGAGGAGATGCTTTGTGTTAGTTGGCAGCAATATGTCTGGTGGGGCACTGTGTTGTTGCTGTGTGTTGGTCAGCAGGTGGCAAGTAATAGTATTGTAGCTATAAATGTTATTGTGTTTTTGTTCCTCTGTTACTCTTCCCTCTTATTTAAACCACTACAACTTAATGTTGATGTATGAATGGTGATAGTTTTGTTAACTTAAGTCTACGCCAGGTGTGACTAAGCCTTGCTAATCTGTGTGTCAATTGGTATGCAGCCAGGCCTGTGATCTCTGACAGCTGTTGCAGTAATGCAGTGTTTTAGTATTAATTCTTCTTGCTCTGTTAGGGCTTTTATTTTTTTTAATTTAAGTGGATAGCTAGCTTTATTTTGCTTTCAAATCTGTTACTAGGAACCTGGTTAATGCTTGGAGGATTTTGTAGTAGCAAGTTACAGAGTCGTTTGGCATGTAATATGTGCTCACATATGTGGTTCTTAGCACTTAACAATACTAATTCTACAGTAACTGCATACATGCCTGGAGGTCTGTGCTCACAGGCCTGTGAGAGGTTAATTCTGCTGAAATTGCTGGCTCAGCTTTTAATCTTGCTGGACAGCAATTTCAAAAGCATTTCCATTTAGTTTGAGTGTTCTTGCAGCCTGCGACAAGATGTGATGCCCCACGTTTGCTAAAGGTTAAACCATGCAAGTTGGCAGCATGTGATAAGGAGAAATGCTTAAATCTTAGCAACTCCACTGTGAGTTAGACACCTACAGACTGTAGGCTTGTATTCATAACTGGACTAAGATATTGCTGTGGTTAGTTTCTTCCTTTACAACAGGCTTTCACTGAAATAGACAAGAAGCATAACAACTAGGAACTGAAATTCTGTTTTGCAAGATGTTTGCTAGTAAGTTAAAAATCAGTCATTAAAATATAGCTAGCACCATGAGAATCTTTTTATTTTCTGTGTTCGCCATTTGTTTGCTTCTGAGTTCACCTGAAGGTTTTGAGTAATGTAAACTGAGTTTATTTGCTTACATTTCAAGATATTCCTGCATTCCCATGCCTCATCTTTCTAATTACTCCTTTTTTTTACTGCTGCTTAGGTGATACCAAGACAAAGAGCCCCTTGTGCTGACCTGGCCGTACTGTTTTGTCTTTGTCCAGGGGGAATGCTGTTACTCTCTGCAGAGATCAGAAATGGGGCAGGATGTTTCACATTGCCATTCCAAAGAAAGTACCCTTTGATGTATGTGCTAAAAAAAATTAAATCCCCAGCCTGACCAGCTTTTGCTTTCCAACCTGTTTCCATGGCATTCTCAGCTGGTAGAAGGCAGAGAGCTGGTACAGTAAAAGAGACAGACCAGCTTGTGCGGTACGTTCCTAGCAACACCTACAGTACGCAGGATCCTGTTGTGTTAACTTCAACAAGAATAGAAACAGAATCATTCTACCTTTTTTTCTTTCTCCCTTTCAAGAGTATAAATGGGAGCAAGAGATTGAATGGCTTAGCAATTGCTGACCCTTGCGTTTGTCTTGCTGCAACACAGCAGTAACCTTCATCAGCAAGAGAGGCTCCTGGTCTAATGAGCTCTAAATGTAATGAGAAGTAAATCAGAATAAACATTATCAGATTGTTAGTTTTCCCTAATTCTGAGTGCAATTCATAACTTTTTTTTTTTTTTTTTGCTTATGTATTAATTTAAAGTTTGATTTATGCTCCTTATTTTAAATGATTTCTTATATTAAAAAATTGTATTTGATGTATTCCTTTGGTAAATGACAGTTACAGAAACAAGTTATAACAGATTTTTGTAACAGTAGTATTTGTAAAATACTTAAGTATTGCTTAGCTCCTTGAAGCTAGCTCAGTCACAAATCAACTCACTTAAGCCTCTAAAATGGTCCTTACAAAATATCTCATTACATCTCCATGAGGTCCTACTAAATTCATAATGTTTCAGTCAATATAGATCAAACTGAAATCAAGACTCTAAAATCAGAAGCTAAATCCACTTCTCAAAATCAAGGTATTTTTGAATGTCATCATGAAATTAAGTTACTGAAACTTTGTTCCAAGAAATATGGGAAAACTGAAGTGTAGCCACTTATCTTGTATGCCCAGGACTTTCATGTTCTTTTCTTTCAAGTCATTCTGAAAAATTGTGTAGTCACCTCCTCTGGTAGAGCATTAAGAATATAATTTACACACTTTAGGCAGCAACTAATAAGAGTGGGCATAAATACTACTTCCTTCAAAAAGTTTGGTTACTTTTTGTCTGAAACTGCAAGGGTGGAAACACTGTGGAAGAATACGGAGGAAAAGACATGACAGAAGCCTTCATCTGCATTAAAGACTCCTGTAAAAAGAGTAAACATGGCCCAGTGTATGAAATAGGAAACAGTGAGCTGAAATTGCAACACAGTTGACTTTTGACATTAGGAGTAGCTCTCAAATAGTAAAGGAAGCCAGTGTCTGGAATAGATTAGCAGTCCTGAGGAGGCTAGGCAGATGTCAGTAGTGATGACTGATCATAAATGATAACTGATTGTATATCAAGTAGAAGGATGGGCCAGGTGACCTCTGGAAGTCTCTTCTTGCCTATATTTTTGTGTTTATCTACACTTAGAGATACTTAAGAGATTAATGTTAATTTCTTTGCACTTGTCAAAACCATTTAAAATAGACAAGAGATTAAATTTACAAGAAAATGTTGACAGTTTGATTACTCTCTTTTAGGTATTTTTTCCATGCCTATCTTTTTCATCCTTTTGTTCAGTCACATTAGACATTTTGTCCTCTTATACTGAGCTGCAATTTTTTTCTCATGTCATTTTTTTTGCAAGTCTGATATTCTAATATTTCATTAGTAGACAAGAGGCTTGGCAAAGCAATCTTTTCTCTCCCTCACTGATACCATATTTGACCAGCATCTCTTCTGAGATTGACAAGCTATGTGTGATATATTTCTGATGTTTTAAGTTAAAAACAAACAAACATACATTTGTGCATTCTTCCATCCTGCCCTTCAGACTAGATAACCCAAGAATTCTCAGCCTCTCCTCATAGGAGATGCTTTCTAGCCCTTTTAACATCTTTTGTTCTCTCCTCTGCACACATTCAAGTACCTTAACACCCTCTTTATATTGTAGAGTGCAGAACTGAATGCAGTATTCTAGGTGAGGTCACACCTATAAAAAAAAAAAAAGTGGGAGAATCACCCCTTATGACCAGCTAGCTATGCTGTGTGTAATACACTCCAAAATGTGGTTTGCCCTCTCGGCTGTCAGGGCACAGTGCTGGCTCATGTTGAGCCTGCTGTCACCAGCATGCTTCAGATCTCTCTCTGCTGAGCTGCTCTCCAGTCACTCATCTCCCAGTCTGTACCTGTATGGCATTTGCCTTTGTTGAACTTCATGCTGTTACTGACTGTCCAATGCTCCAAGGCATCTAGATCCCTCTGCAAGGTCTCTTCTTATTCAAGGGAATCAAGAGTATCTCCCATTTTAATATCATCAGCAAACTTGCTGAGGATGCATTCCACACTCCTGTACCCAAATCACTGAGAAAAAAGGTCAAACAGAATTGTACTGAGCCCTTAGGGACACCCCTAGTGACTGTGCAGAAGACAGATATAGCTCCATTTACTGTAATCTTTTGAGTTCTGAGATCCATCCAATTCATGTCCCAGTGAACCTGTTCAACTCACAGTTGGACAATTTGACCAGAAGGATACTGTGAGGGATGGTGTTAAAGATCTTACTGAAATCCGTCCACCAACTTTCCTTTTATTCACTAATCTGGAGACTTATTTTACACATAGATTAAATTAATAAGCAGGGCTTTTCCTTGATGAACACAAATTGACTATGCCTGATAATTGCACTGTTCTTTAACTGCCTTTCAGTAGCACCTATAACTTTTCCAGGTTTAGAGGTTAGATTTATGGGTGTTGCCAGAAATCCACAAAGCTAGTGATCTCTGCAAATACTATGGTTGCTTGCCATTCCTGGGGTAACAACTCCCCCAGATCTTCAGATTATAGCTGAGCTTCCAGGATTTGGCCAAAATCACCCTGCAGGAAGCCAAAAGACTTCGCAGAGTGCTCTAAGGACATAAGGTTGACATGATTCATGGCAGCTAAATTACCATTACACCTGAAGACTTTCAGTTAGTGTGTTGCATCTCTGGGGACACAATTCTTTCCAGCAGCAGCACTTACGTAGGCTCTGTTGCCTCTACAGAGGTACCCAAACAAAAAAACTCCGCCTGGTACAATGTGGTACTATGTTTCAAGGACACCCCTTTCAGCTAAACAGATAGAAAGGCAAACGTGGTGCAATAATGTTAACTATAAACTGAGCAAGTATAGTGTGTGTAAGGCTTCAGGCTGCAATGTGTTAAGTGTACATTGCATCTCTTCTACAGGTTTGCTCCAGAACACCTACATTAATTAATGGTGGGTAGTTTCTGATGCAGGTTTAGTGTAAACTAATTTCCTTAACTGTCAACTCTGACAACAGGGTATTTGCCATTTCTTTGACAACTATCTCTGGCCCTTAGATAGAATTATTTTGAAGTTTGATAGCTTTGACTATGTTTGATGACTTTGACTTTTTTTTTCCCCTTTGTGGTACAGCCACTACATCGAAAACAATGTGGGTTTTTAAATCAAAGTGGAAAAAATATATATTCTGTAACACAAGGTGAGAAGGCTGGTGACAATCTTTTCCAAAGAGCTTGTCAATGGTTTATGGGCTGATTCAGCCCAGTTCTATGACTGACGGGGAGGAGGGATTTCATGAATCTGTGCCTGCAGAAAAGGGAAACCAAAATCTGTTTCCCCTGAGCAGAAACAATAACAGTGCAGCAAACAGTCTTCTGGGGAATGTAGTTCTTCTCTTCTGGGTCAGGTACCTGGAACTGGAGCATCAGCACCCTAACTGCCAGTGCACTACATGATCTTATGATGTGGAATACCAGTGAACAAAAATCATAAAACCATGACTGAGCTGAAATCTGTATTTGCTATTTACTTGCTGAACAAAGCTTGTCTCTATCACAGTTTTTCACCAGTCTATCTATATGCTCTAGTACAGCCTTTAAAGGACAACGAGCTACACATGGTTTTTAACCCTTTTCTGTTGCAAGTATAGGGGGCTGTTCAGTCTGACAACCTTTTTTTTTTTTCTTTTTTTTCTTTTTTTCTTTTTTTGTCTAGTTTCCATCAGCAGCAGCTGGTTGATTTCTCTGGGGTTTTCTTCAGTGCATCTGGGTTGGGTCAAGTCACTATAAAAAATTTAACAAACATTACAGGACTGGCTTGAGCTTTTCAAAATAAAGAAATCTCACCTATCTCCAGTCTAGCAAATGTTTTCTTTCCAGAGTGTGAACATAGAAGAATATAAAGCATTGAATTTAATGAGATATGAGAATATAACTTTATTCCTAGTACGTATAGAAGCAGATCATGGTTTGACAACACATCGCTTTGTTTCGCTCTGCAGTCATAACAAAGTTGTTTTGTTGTGATAGAATATATATTTCTTCATTCTGGACACTAAATGAGTGAGATTTTAGGCTGTGTCTGAGTTGACAGTGGAATGAAGCAAGCCAGGCTGGCAACTGTGTAGCATGTTCAGTATGATGCTAATTCTGGGGAGGATTATTTAAAAACAAACACCTTACAACTAGTAAGAACATAGGAACTGCCATACTGATTCCAAAGCAAGATTCTTCTAGCCAGTGCCCTGTCTTAAAGAGTGGTCAATGTTTAGGGAAGAATAAGAGCAACATCAGTACTTATTATAGTTTCCTCCAATAATTTTTAATCTTCTTACTGTTTTAGATATAGGGGGTCTTTTGAGCCTTTATCCCTTGTTTACCTAGCAACACTTCATGAATAATTCTTCCACGTACACGTCCAGTCTACCCCGAACTCACCTAAACTTCTTCCGTTCATGACGTCTTTTGCAAGGATTTTTGCAGACCTGGTACCTGATGTGTGAGCAACCAACATCCCCAGCTTCATTTAATGTCTCCTAATGTCCACGGAAAGGACAGTGAGTATTTCATCTCTATCCACTTTGGACATGCTTTTTACAGTTCTGTAGATTTCTGTCACATTCCCACAAATCACCATTTCTGCAGAATCCCAGACCACCAAATCATCAGCTGTACTGAAGCCATGCTGAACTGCTTGATCAGCATCTCTGAATTGCTTTTTAAGCTATAATGTATCCTTTCTTAAATCAGGAGACTATACCCACAGATAGTATTCAAGGATAAGAAATGTGAATTTATCCAGGGGTACATCTGTTTTCTGCCCTGTTCTTTATTCCTTTTCTAAGAGTTCCTAGCATTTGATTTATTTTTGACCGTTGCTGTGCACTGAGATGATGCTTTCCTGGAACTACTTATCTTAACCCCAAAATCTCTGTCATTCCTGAGTGGTGATGGTCAGGTCGCAGTCCGCTGTTTGATATATGAAGCTAAGATTGTTTTTCAGCACGGCATTTCTCAAAACGCTCTATTATTCTGTCATGAAGTCATTCTATTGCTCTGTTATAAAGCCTTATAAGATCTTACAGCAACTGTATGGTCAAATCTTGTCCTTGCTGACCTTGATAACTGTATCCTCTGAAAAATTTTAAATCTCATTGCTCACCCCCTTTTCCAGGTCATTCTTAGCTATGCTAAAGCGTGTGCATTGTAGCAGAGAGCTCTGCCAAATTACTCTTCCTTCACAGAGAATTTTCACTTTTTGTTTGATGCCTATGTTTTATTTCTACCTGTGTTTATTCAGCTTGAAGAGAAGGCTAGAAGGAGATCTAGTTGCTATGTTAGACTACTTAATATAGAAAACAAAGAAGCAGACTTGTTTCAGAATCTCACATGGAATGGACCTAACATGCTTATGCTGTTGGGTTTTCACTCTAGAACCTGCTATGCTCAGTCTACTGATACTGATGTATAAACTCCATCTTCTGTTTCTCTATTACTCCACTGACTGCAAATGCTTTCTCCTTCATTGCAAATTCATTAATTCTTCACCATTTTCTTCATCTTGATAATCTTCTATTCTGGCGCTTTGTTTTTGTCTTTAGCACGGAGGGTTACAATATTGACTCTAACTGAAGACATTCTTATACTTGTAGAAACATTTTGCTCTATAATTATGCCTTGACCACAAAAAGTTTTTCAACAAATGTAATTCTTATTCTATTTTTAGCACAACAATAAACGCACATAAATACATCTTCTAATTTGAGCCCCAAGTATTGATCTGACACTGACCTCTCCTTTAGGAGTTCAGTGCGTAGTCTCACATACTTAGAGAAAGGGAAAAGGCCAGGTGGAGTTTCATCTTTTCTTCAATATTTCAGGTTTTAAAGGTGATTTGCAATATAATTTGAGAATGTAATTATTTGGCATTGGAATGAGTACTGAAGGCCAACGAAAAGTCATTTTAGAAACACTCTTCAGGCATCTTCAGCCTTCCTTATAAGATTTTCATTTCTGAAACAAGGAAATTTCTATAAACTTCAATACACTGCATTACTATTTTTGCAATTTTGTTGTAATATCAAAACAAGATGATTCAGGTAATTAGCCACTGCTTTAGGTGATACTGTTCCTAATTTTCTCTGTTCATTGTTTGGTATTTCCTTATAACATGTATATGTACCTATAGACTCAGAACAAATCAAGAGAACTATGTATATAAAAGAGAATTTGACATATAAATAAAATATTGCATCTTTTAGTAACAAAAATAGTATTTTGAGAGAGAAAATAACTGTTTCGCAGATTTATATTGCAATGAACACTTTAAATCACCTGTCTTAGCTTACCTGCTTGTTCTGTGTTGCAGTGCATTACAACCATTCAGTCTTTGTTGTGGCTCAGAATACAGCAACTAAGGGAAGACCAAGGGACATACCGCTATTATTCAGCTTGATTAATTTCAAGAGCACCCTAAGATGTGGGAGGCAGATCAATTGTTAGACCATGGAAATGGGATTTGACCTTCTTCTATTTTCTCACCACTTCCAGTGATTTGCGTGACTTGAATATTGTCACTTATTCAATCTGTACCTCATCTTCTCCATTTATGAAAATGGTACAGTGAGGTGAGAACTGAGTTATGGTCTGTGTGATTTTTTTTTTTCCTTATTTTTTTCCTCCAGGTATGAAATTTGACTGGCAAAAATCCGAATTTTGCAGAACAAGTGATCCCCAAAACGTTAATTTGGGATTACCATGACTTTGTTTTCCAAGCTTTCCCTTTAATACTTTAATAATTGTCTCTTTTATATTGCAGTATTTCCCTTCACAAATGCATTACATTTTTCATTAGCGGTTGCTCTTTCAATAATTTAGTAAAAGTAAAGAATCAAAACAGTGTTATCAAAATGAATTTCTATACTGCAGAAACAAAACATTCTATTTTATTTTCAATTTTAGTAACACAGATACTGATACATTTCTGAAAAAGCCTTTCATTTTAATGAAACTACACTTTATTTGAAATCATGAAGCCAGTACAGATATTGGTTTTATGACATCTGGTTGCTCTCACATGTCATCTGACATCTTCCTCTTTCACAGGTAATAATTACATTTCTATTTCTTTCCCTCTGTTTCCTTCTCTGTTGCCCAAACATATCGCTGCTCTTACAAATACCCTTTCTATTCCACATATTCCAAGTCCTCTTCTCTCAAATCGTCTAGCTAATTAGAATAATAAAGTTAAGCTCAAAGTGACTGTTCCCAGGCTGTGGTTAGCTTGAATACTGCAGTTTCCCTTTCAAACTTAAAAGGGTTTGTGTGCCTGAAAGCTTATTTTTTTTTTTTTCTGATCATATCTATTGGATAATTAAAGATATTTTCTTGTGCACACTTTGTGTCATTACTTTTTAAGGCAAGCTGATCTACCACTTTGTGTCTGCTTTATTAATGTTGACTTTCTTTCAAAGCATGTTGCTATATATGAAAAGAGATGCATGAGAACTGTGTATATCTTATTATATATCTGTGTTATATCTTCCAAGTGGGAATATAATGTAAGACAAAACTTGCCACGGTGCATACTCCAATGCAGGGATGTTTTTGGATGATGACCCCTTTCCTTGCTCACTGCAACCATCTTCCTGCTGCTCCTTTATGGCCTGTCTGGGGAATCAGGTGTTTACTGCCAATTAGAGTTGATAAAACAGCAGGAGTTTCTCAGATTCTCTACACAAGAGTATTTCTGGACTGCTGGCAGCTGTTGTAGGACTTTTTGGCGACATGTACAGCATTAGTGTGCTAGACATTGTTCATTTAGATCTTACCCTTACTTCACTGTCTGCTGCAATCACGGTGTAAAGCATTCAAAACTTTTAAATATTTTCTTCTGAAGAAAAAATAATGGTAAGATAGTTTAGTTAGAAGCAAATGCATTAAAAAATGCTGTATGTTGCAATGCAGTGTTCATTATATCTGAGAGCTACTTTGCTAGTATCATTAGAACTGATCAGTAGAACAATTGGAGCAACAATAACACCCTTATTCCAAAAAGATACGGTCTATGATTGTAGAAAAGGTGGTATTACTTCCATGTTTTTGGAATTATTATTTTTCTGATTGCCAGATTGCTGAGCAAGAGAATTGGGCTTTGTTTTTTTTATCTAACGCTGCTCGGTCTGACAGAAGTAAAAAGATACTACAGCTTATCGTCCTTTTTTGCAGTGGCTTTATGCAGACTTCACCTGAACCGAATGGAGTTCAATCTGTCTTTGTTATCAGATTTAGACAATACAGTCAGCAGACAAGGAAAAGCAGATGATGCCTTTTTTTCTTCCTCTGGGAGTTGCGGTATCAGTTCTATCATTTTTACACTTCTTCCTAGTTAAAGGAGTAAAAATGCAAACTGATCTCAGTACTTTGGAGAATGTTGTACTTAAAACCTCATTAATATTTTTGGAATATAAAACCACATTTAGACAGTAGTCAGACTGAATAAGAATTGACTCATAACAGATTCAAATCAGATATGAGTTTGCAAATGCAGTGTTGCACCTAAAAGGATTCATGATTTGGAGCCTCACAGACAGAGCATCACGTCGTGGGGGAGGAAGGTGACAGTTCCTGTTTATGCAGTTTTGGCAAGTTGTACCTGAAGAATGGCTTGATTCTTTTTTTTTCTTTTTTTCTGGAAACTGCCAGTCCAGAAATACACAGCTAACCAGGAGGGAGCTGAGAAGAGAAAAAGGGAATAACTGGAGACCTATGGAAGTGGAACTGGGTTTCTGGTCTAGTTTTTAAGAAAGCCCACCTATGCAATCACAGGTTTTCTGTCACCTTTCTGGTGATACTTGCATCTTTTGACTACTCTCAAAAAAGAGGTCATAAACCACTGAGCTCCAACACCCTGATAAAGGGGACTCTGATTTGTTGTATATATATCTCACAGTATATTTTTATATACATATATATATGTAAATTATTTTTAAAAAGACCAAGACTACTTTAAAGGTGTTGATTACTACAGTATGTAGGTACTCATTATAAACTGTGTAATAACAATTTTTGTCCAGAACATGTCCTGAAATCCTTTCTTGACATGAACTTGCTTTGCTCTAGTGTTTTTTCTGCTGCCTTGAAAAAGATTGTTTTATTTTGTTCTCGTGCTAGAACTAACTTTGATCTTCTCTTTCTCAAAATACTGTACTACTCCCAAACTTCAAAAATTAAAAACTTGTGAATCAGATTCCAAAACAAAAAAGTGTTCATGAAAAATCATGCAGTGATAACAAAGCAGATTTTGCTGTGATGTTGGACTCTCTTTGAATGTTTTAAGTTCCTTCAACTGCCTCTTGAGTGACAGAGAAGTCACAGTGCCCCAGTTCTCCTAACCCATTGTGAAAAATGACTCTAAGCCCTTGATGCTGCAGTACATTTCATCTTTCAGAACTGTCCCTCAAGCATCAAACCCTCTCAAGCTGACTGAAAAACTCTTCTACAGCTTTCATTATCCTCAGCATCCCATGAGTCTGACAAACAGCTCTTCTAAGGGAAGGAACAAGGAAATGGAGAGTCTTGACTGCTTACAACTAGGCTACCAAAAAAAAAAAAAAAAAAAAAAGCTTGGAAAGAAAGTATTGGTGGAATTAAGAAATATGGAAGATGGGCTTTCTACAGTATGAAAGAAAGATATGGAATGACAGAAAGATTCTAAGAGAGAAGGAGGCATGGAACCATAAATAAAGAATTCAACTGTCATGTATGGGGCATAGGAATATGAAGCATCAGTGAGAAAAGAAGGAGAGAACAAAGGAAAATATATGAAAGATGGTGATGAATATACAAATACTACCTAGCTAAGGTTCAGACTTTGGAACTGAAAGACTGTCAAACAATGGTAGGTATGTATAAATATTACAAGATGAAAAATAAGAATATTTTACGGGTAGCACTTAATAAATGTATGCACAGCATGGGTGCTTCTATCACAAGCAATGATGTCTGAAATAACTGAAGATCTTACTACAACCCTTCTGAAAAGCGTAACTTTAATGCTCTGCTATTCTGCAAAAATGATTTTTGTTTCAGAAGAGAAGACAGATCCTTAAAACGTAAAATTTTCATACAAAAAACTTTGCTGGAAAATAAGAATCAACCAAATTATGGGGTTATGAAGATCTCTGAAAACTACAATTTAAGAAGTTTAGACATGCTTTTAAGTTAAACTCAGTGAAATCTGGAGTTGCACAAGTGTTCACATATACCATGTATTGTGAAACTACTGACTCTCTAGGTTGTACATTTGGAGTAAATGCTGCTAACTTCTATTCAGCTAAGACTTCTGTGGGTTTCAACTATATTACTATGCTTAATTCACTGGGAAGTTAAGGAAAATTGAATGAAAAATGGTGTTCATGAATATATAGAATTCTTCCTTCTATAACTCCCCACACAGGCTCTCCTATTAAACATTCAGTGCTCCTGCCAAATTTAGCTTAACTTATTTCCAAAGTAGTCCAGCTTGCACAGTCATTCTTCTGAACAAGAGTTTGGTGGTTAGTAAAAATTTTTCTCTACAGGTTGCCAACTTCATAGCATAATTATCTTCTCACACAGGTAGCAAGTCAGTTTCATTTCCTGATAACAGAAGCTGAACTTAGTGCAGAACAAATATATATTATTAATTCTAGTAATTCAGAAGACTTTTAATTCAGAGAACAAATAGAAATGTTACAAGGAGAATTGACAGATGAGCAACGGAAGACTTTATAACTTTCACTTAGTAAGAACTACTAAGTTTTTCTTTTAATCACATATACCATGGTAGTAGTTGGCTTCTCTAGATAGCACAGTTTAAGAAAGTAGCTTACCAACAGCTGTGTTTGCATACCTTTTCTAGATTTCACAATAGTCTTCCCTACGTAGGACCTCAGAGAAATTGAGGTAATAGGATGCATCTCAGCGATAAAACTTTGGATATTACTGGGCAGAGGGCATTCTTACTAACCAGGCAATGAAATTCTCTTCAAAGCTCAAATGTATCATTTTGTCTTGAGGATGCGCTGTATTGAAGTAGACTGGCTTTCCGTGCATCTTTGGTTGGATGGCAATGCCAAATATTTCATCTTTACAAAGCAAAAATGGGCAAATGAAAAAATGACCACTCAGGGTTTGAAGTATTTAGCAGTAAAAACGGAGTGTCCTCAGGTAGCCTGATGAAAAATGAGATATGGTTTTATGGTTTCTTCTGTATTACTCTCTAGAGAACTCTACTTTTGTCAACAGGTTCTAGGCTGGTTCAGCCCATGACTAATGGGTCATGACTAATAGGATGGAGGGACCCATGGACCCACACCCCAGGGGAAGGGGGAAAAGGGGAAATGGTAGGGAGATGGTAGGGAGATGGGCCTAAAAGCAGAACAGCTGCAACAAGCTAAGGGAGAAATCTAATTTGCTAAATATGATATCAGAATGCGAGATAACACAATATAATACAATATAATTGGAATTTAAGCTAATAAATCAAATAAAATGAGAGTGAGAGTGTCCAAAACTAAAGGCCTTACTCTAATGCTGAATGCGAGATGGCTAGAGTGCACACACAAAGACGAGCAGTAAAAGAAGGGAATGTCTTGTGACTTGTGAGCAGTTTTATCTTTCCCTCTAAATGGAAATGGAACAGTGAAGGCCTTCTGGGGTGTATAGTTCTTCCCTTCTGAGAACCAGGTAACCTGAACTAATGACAACCCACAGAATTGGAGCATTAATTTTTTAACTCCCCTTGCGTTACATGATGTTATGATGTGGAATACCAATAACCAAAAATCATAAAACCATGACAACATTCTTTGTGCAAAAATGTATAAAATAATGTAATATTATTTGTTGTGCCTAAGATGTAGCAGACATTAGAAAAAGCACTGCTGGCAATTTAGAGAGGTGATCTTTGCCTTCTATTCTGTTGAAGCCATACATGGAGTGCTTGGTCTAGTTCTGGATTCCCCAGTACAAGAAAAATGTGGTCATGCTGAAATGGGTACAGGGAAGAGCTGTGAAAATGGTTAAAGGGCTTGTCATAAAAGGAAAGGTTGAGAAAGTTAGGGCGTTTCAGCCTGAAGAATTGGAGGCTCAAGGGATCTTATTAATTTGAATGAATATCAGATGGGAAGGTGTAAATAAGATGGAGCCTTTTTTCATCGGTGTCCACTGACAGGAAAAAAGGCAATGGATGTATATTTAAACACCAGATGTTTTGTTTGAACATCAGAAAACATTTTTATACTGTGGGAGTGGTTGAACATTGAAGTAAATCACCCAGAGAGTTTGTGGGACCATCACCCTTGGAGATATGCGAAACCCAACTGGAAATAGTCCTCAGCAACTGTTCTAACTGAGTTTGCTTGAGCAGGGAGGTTAGACCAGATCATATAAAGAGTTCCCTTCCAAACTAAACAATTCTATGATTCTGATTTTCAGTAACTGAATTCTATTCACACTATTTCCTCTTTTTTTTTTTTTTTTTTTTTTTTTTTTTTTTCCAATTACTCCCCAAAAGCTTTCAGCTTTTCCCTTTAAGTTACGAGAAAATATATATGAATATATGAAGTCCCCTTACACTTTTTCTATTTATTTGGTATTCAGCATACAGCACTATTCATGTGCTTGACCCAACGTACAGCAATTAACAAAGTAATACAGAACAGACACACACGACTGTGTCAGTAATTAATAAGCAAAAAGGTAAGTAGGATAACTTACTTAACCTCCTGTAATATTCTCTTCAAAAAGTATCATGAAGACACTTGATTCTTACAGACTTAGATCACCAGTATTTTTTTAGTTGGCTTTAAGGCTGTGACTCAGAAACACCGGGGCTGCAGTGAATTAGTTCTTGCAGTTGCTTTGCTACATCTTTTAAATGGAGTGTGCAGGCCCAAAGCATCTGAAAGACTGTGGTCTGTCTATGGATACATGCAACACCATAATCTTTAAACCTAGTGTTACAGTTCCAGATATTTCATGTTTTAGTTCTGTGTGATGCACAACAGATGCTAAGGTGGTATCTCACCTTCCTGCTCCCTTTGGTTTTGAGTTAGCTGCCATACTTTTGCTTGTTGGAAATGAATGGATAAATTGCTTAACATCAGACTGTAACAGGAAGGCAGCCTTCCCTGCTGGTCACAGATGGCAGAAAGTGATTTTATTGATTTGCTAGTACACAGCTTGGTTGACTACATCTATAAGTAATAATGTGGCCAGACCCTGGAAGAAATCACCACATGACTTATTGGAGGGTCTGTTTCCTTAACTGAGTGTGACATTACGGTATTTACCAGTTCTTCGTTGTGCTTTACTAACACCACTTTAATCTCTCTGAGCCATCTGTTGGTCATTCAAGTTTGTTTCATTCATGTGCTGGAAGAGTTGAGACTTTCAGAGTTGATGGAAAAGGCTGAATTTACCCATTATAACTCAAAAGTTCTACTGGTCGCAGTAGTATTTATTTTTTTTTTTTTTTTTTTTTTTCTTTTTCTTTTTAATTATGTTGCTGAACTGTTTGGTGCAGAAAATCTCTTGGGAGGATACAAGCAGATGGTCACAGTAATTCTTCTCAAATTCCACGGGTCATGAAGGTTCATAGCTCTCAGATTTGTGTGAAAGATAGTAGTGTGGCTGGCTGAAAGCTGGTCTCTCTCCCTATTGCAAACCCAGCAAGTTTGGCAGCAAGAAGCATTAAGCACTGCTAGCACAGATTTTTTTTTCCTTTGGTTCATACCCATCTCTAGAAACCAGAGCTGTTTCCATGCTGTGACCTCGACAGAAACATGACTGAGAGCTCTTAATGTGCTAGAAGTAGTTCACATCTTATTTGAAAGTTCAGTTTTCTTCATATTTCAGCTTTGCATGTCCAACTATTCACAGATAGACTTGTGCTCAAACAAGGGGCTTTTCAGAGCTACAGGGATGGGTTTAGGGCCAGTGGATTACAGGCAATCAGTCCCTTCTAAGAGAAGGGCTGCTGAATTGGTTACCAGCTCCTCCAAACCAAGTTTCTCAAAGCTGGTAGATTAGAAACTGGTAGGGGAAGGTGTCTGAATCTAGAATAATACTTCGTTTATTGTGCCCTTCCTTTTCAATTGACCAACGCACCGTGGCATGTTTCATGGCCATTTTGGTGGGTTTCAGCTATGAAAAAATTGGCCAGAGTGATCTAGAGGAGAGTTGAGAGAGACAGGCAGGGAACCGCTGCCGCGGGTGCCACTTGCTGCAGGAAGTATAGAAAGTGCTCTCGTCTCGGATCCTAAGAAGGGATGGTGGATCGGTCATGGCGCTGCCTCGGGGTGACGAGTGTGCAGCTGGAGCTGAGGCAAGCATGGCTGATGTGCGAGAGAGCGGCGGCTCGGCGGCAGCTGGGTGGACCGCAGCCTCGGGCCGCCCCGCGGAAAGCCGGCGGCACAACTCCTCGGCGGCCGCCCCGTTTCCCTGGGTGCCTCCCGCTTTCGGTGAGACAGCCGTCCCGGTGGGGACCGGAGCGAGCTCCCGACCCCGCCTCGAGAGGCGGACACCTGCGGGGGCACGCGAGGAGAGAGGCAGTGCCGGGGCGGCGGGAAGAGCGAGGGGAGCGGGGGACGGCGGCGCCGGCGCTCCGGCTCTGGCACGGCCGCCTGGGAGGGAGGCAGCGGCGGCGCGCCTTGGACTCCGCCTAAGCGGCCCCGAGCTCTCCTCCCTCCTCGCCGCGCCGAGCTCTCAGGAGCGGAACATCGCATCGCATCGCATCGCATCGCGGCGGCGGCACCCGCCCCTCCTGGCCGGCCCGCGGCGCACACCGCCTCCCTGCCTCTCTCCGTCCGCACGCAGCCCCGCCGGCGGCCATCGGGAAGCCCCTGCACCGCGGCACCCCCGCCCCGCACGCCCACCGCCGGGAGGATGGGCTGCGGGCGACGGCGCGGCGGCCCCCGAGCTCCGTGAAGCCGCGGAGACAAAGGGAGCGAGCGGCGGCGCAGCCGGGCTGGGGTGGATGCGAGCAACCATGAAAGGCTGCGTCTCCGCCTCCTCCTCCGCTGCTGCCAGAGAGCTGCTGGCCGCCGCCGCTCGGAGGACTACACTGTGAGGGGGGGCGGAGGAGAGCCGGCGGGGCTCGCCTCGCCGAGGCAGAAGGTATAAGGGAGAGGCAGAGATAAAATGTCTTCTTCGGCGGGGCCCCGCGGCCCTCGGCCACCCACGGTGCCCCCCCCGATGCAGGAGCTGCCCGACCTGAGCCACCTGACAGAGGAAGAGAGGAACATTATCATGGCAGTGATGGACCGGCAGAAAGAGGAGGAAGAGAAGGAAGAGGCCATGCTCAAGTAAGCAGACGCCCGTCATTCATTCATTCGGTCGCTCATTCATGCGCCGCTCGCGGGCGGGCGGGAGCGGGCGCTGCCACGGCCGGAGCCGGCCGCTGCCCGGGGCAGCCCCGCGGGGCCCTGCCCGGCACGGAGCTGCCGGGCCGCGGCCTCGGCCCCTGACTTCCTCCTGCCCGCGCCCGGGCAGCCCCTCCCGAAGCGGCGCTGCCCATGGGGGAGCCTGGCGCGGCGGGACGGAGCGGGACGGCGGCCCTCCCCGCCCCCAGGGAGCGGGACAGCGGAGGGCGGGTGGAAAGCCCCACTCGGGGGCGAGGCGTGATCCCTTCGGGGTCCCCGCGACCCCGCCTCTTCCAGGAGGGGCCGCTGGGTGGGGTTGCCCGGCTCACCGGAGCGGCCGTGCTGCCCCCGACTGGCCTGGTCTCGGTCTCGGCCGTCTCCCTCCGCACGGCTCAGGGCTCCGGCCCCGGCGGCTGCCCCGCCCCGCGCCCCGGCCCCCCGCGGGGCAGCGGCTGCGAGCGGCTCGCTGTGGGAGCGGCTCGCGGTAGGGACGGCGAGGCGTTGGTAACTAGGAAATCTATGTAATTAGTCGCGCTGCTCATCGCGGAGGGAAGCGTGCCTGCGTGCTGGCGGGACGGAGCGGGCTCGGACTCTCCGGCCGCACAGAGGGGTGTCGGTAGGTGCCACGTTTGCACATGAGGTCCCTGGCACTTCTGAAGCTTCGCTCCCTCTCGCCCTTCACCCTTGCCAAGAAACACATGTGACCACATTTTCCAGCCTCCTCCGTCAAGAGGTGGCTTCAAACGTAACATTGCCCGCAGTGAGCCATGAGGATAAACAGGTTGAAGCTGTCGCCTGTGGAGGGAGGTGTCAGGTTGGATGGGGCCCTGGGAAGCCTGGTCTGGTATTGAATGTGGAGGTTGGTGGCCCTGCCTGCGGTGGGGGGGTTGGAGATCCACAATCCTTGAAGTCCCTTCCAACCCGGGCCATTCTGTGAGGCTGGGATCTGCTCCTCAGCTCCCCATCAGGCCTGCTCTCTTGCTAATGGCTGTGGCAGGTAGGTGAGGGCAGTGTACGCAAAGCCCCAGGTGACCCAGGCCCTGGGTGGCAGGAGGTGGGTCCCTGCCTTGCTGCCTGCCCAACACACTGCTGTGCTCAGTAGGGCCGCTCCCAAGGCGGCATCCGCTCTGGGTGCTTTCGGCAGCATCAGAAATACCCAGTGACACGGCACGGCTGCACCAGCTGATGGAGCTGCCTCATCTCCTCAGGCTCCTGACTTCTGCCCTCACATGCTGCATTCCGATTTTGCCTCTGCTCTTCCTCATGGGTCTCCTGCTCTAAGTTCTGCATGGGCTGCCGGAGCTGAGGGCAGCAGCATAAGCTGGGCCCAGCGCTGCGTCTCGCAGTGAGAATGTGAGGCTGGGAACGTGATGCTGGGGTCTCGGCTTGGGACAGCGGATGTGGGTTGCTGCTCCTTACCCTGCGGTGTGGCTCTCTCTGAGATGTGCTTTGTGGAGACACATTGTTTTCGTCAATGTGGTGAAATGTGAGCAATGGCTTCCTCTTTAGATTCTATTTATCAGAAGAAAATTAAATGGAGAAATAGTTCAAAGGCTTTAAGCTACATTTATCCTTCTCCCATTTCTTCCAGAACAGCTACTACCCTATAAATATTTAGCTTGTATTCCTTGAAGAAGATTACTGGTTCTGTGGTGCTGTAGAGCAATACTGTAAATCTTACAGTCGCTGCAAGAATGAACTTTTGTCAGTTGAGATGGTAATTTCTCAGCCTTGTTCTTGTTAACGTGGGGTAGAGGATAAATTTATTTATTTTTTTTTTCTAAGTTATGCTCTTCTTTCATACTGGTATTTCTGAATTCTGGACTAACACTTCCTTTCCTGTGAAATTATGGGAATTTTTAGTGGTTTCACTGAGCGAACTGGGATACATTAAATATGATTTTTAAAGAGGTAAAAAATTGCAGTTTGTGAATTCATCTTGAAATTACTTGACACTGTCTTCTCAGATTTGTGATATTCAAAGGTTTGTTTCTTACAACAGTTTTTGCAGTTCATAGCAATGACCATCCAGGCCTGAGAAATTGTGATTTTAAGTATACATTTATATTTCTTTAAAGGAAGAGTCGGAAATTAATTGAAAGTACATTGGGAAACTTGTAAACCTTAAAATTGGACAACTGGCTTACAAATTAGATCATGGCAAACAGCTGGATTACTGTTGGCAATTACATGGATCCATCGTGATCCATATGGCAATCATATGGATTACGATTTGACTATTACAGAGAACCAGTAGATTTTGAAATCATTTACCTTTTATTTATGCTGAGAACTTAATTCCTTTCTGGGACATGAGTTGTACACATCTTTCCAGAGAGTAACCTTCTTAGGCTGACTTTTGAGACAGTAACTTCCACAATTTTTTGGAGGCTTGTTATAAATACAAAGTGATTCTACTGGATGACACAGCTATGTTATAAAAGTCATACACTGTCACGTTCTCTTCCTATTATCTTCAGTAAAAGTTGTTCCAATTTTCCAAATGTCTCCAGCTGCCACTTTAAACCACCTGCAGGTACACGTTTCTTCCAGTAACACCCACCTACATATCTGGAATGTCCCTTGGAAGTTAAGGGACCTTAATACTGATCTGTATTGCTAACTAGGCTGCATTCAGCTCTCAGTGGAGCAGAAGTCTGTTACGTACTGCCTCAGGCATCACGAGGGCGAGAGAGGGGGCAGTGTTTCTTGTGTGTTATGGTTGTCCTGATAGGAAAACAAGTTTCTACAACACTTTCCAGCATTCCTTATAGCAGAAAATTGTAAGGAAAAATTACCGTTTACTTAAACTATTGTATTCCTCAGCTGATAGTCATAGCATTGCAGATCCAAGGAAATTTGAGCTGCTGCTTTGAGTAGATTCTGTGGTCTTCAAGAGAAGGGATTAGGGTCATCAGTGAAGAGACCATATCCTTCTCCTCCAGGTCTGTACCTCTCTGGCTTCCTGGGCCCATTTCTGATTCTGAGCTAAAAGCACTGTAAAATCCTGCTGCCAGTTCATGCTGACATCAGCATGCACTGCAGCATGCCAGCTTGGGAGCAGGGTGCTCCTGCAAGGAACAGGTCAATGTACGATGAAATGCTTTCTGTGCTTGCTCTGGGGGTGTGGCAGAAATGCATCTTTCAGTTCAAAACCTGCATGTCTTTTTCCATAAGCTTGCACTGTCAGTTTGTTGACCTACTGAGTTTCCTTCAATAGTCTAGGGCTGAAGAAATTCGTCAGGCCCTTAGGACAAAGGCAGGCAAGTTGTATGGTGCAATTTTTTTTTTTTTTCTTTTTCTTTTTTCCTCCTATGTGTTCCTGGTCAATGGCAGAGACCTTGTCATCCCTTCATCCTTACAACATCAGATTTCAAACCACAGTATGTAGGATTTGTGGAAGGGGAACATCCTGTAATCTTGATATGTTTAGTATCTTGGAGCAATGTGCTTGAGGAGTTAAGGTTTTTGTGAAAGTTCCCCCTTTTGCTTTCTTATGAACAACTTCACCTTACCAATGAAGAACACTTTACTAATATTAGCCAATTGCCTTGAAATTAGTGTTGCATCTAAAGGCATCAGCATTTTTGCGCCATGTCACTAGGTGCTCTTGAGAATACAGTTATGCTTCTGTGCAGTGCAGTGTAGTCCCGGCCTGGTATATAGCTCTGGAGACTCAGATCCACACAAACAGTTTGATGCTTACCTGGCACAATGTAGAAACTGAGGCACCTTGAGTGCACTTCACAGATCTTTCTGTAGTGGTGCAGCAGAGAAGTTGGTTGTCCCTGCATGTCCAGAGCTTATATACAGAATCACAGAATCACAGAATCACCCGGGTTGGAAGGGACCTCAAGGATCATGTAGTTCCAACCCCCCTGCCTAGCAGGGCCACCAAACACACACATTCAGATCAGGTTGCCCAGGACCCCGTCCAACCTGGCCTTAAACACATCCAAGGACGGGGCATCCACAACCTCCCTGGGCAAATATAGCTCCCAAGCATGTGCCTTAGCTGCAGGCATGTCTGCTGCCTGACTTAGGCCTAAGCCCATTAGGGAGTCACAAACTACACTGTCACATGCTCAAGTCCTCTGAAAGAGCTGATTATTATACAGTGCGTGTATAGTGCATATTGGTATTCGACCATTAACTCAAAATGATAATTTAGCAACACGTAGGTGATAGGTGGAGTAACTGCTTCTTTCTACTTTAAGTGCTAATAGCCTGATGGCTAGAAAGTGGTTGCCTAAACCAAGCACACTTCCCAGTCTGAAGAAGCTCTGTCCTACAGAAGTGCCATTCTGGTATTGCTCAATAGTTTGGCTCCTTGTATGGAGAAGAATGAGAAGTTTATGAGCTCGGGAGCCTAACTCAGTAGTGAGCCTGATAGAGCTCTCCTTGCAAGTGAAGCTCTCATGCTACATTCATCTGGTTACCCAGGGCTATTAAGCCTTTTTTTAGAAGAGTCAGAATAGTTGAAAGGACTGAGAGCTCTGGGAAGAGAAGGAGGTCCTTCTCCTTCCAGCTTCACAGTGATAACATCAGATTTTGGGGATGTCTGATCATTCTGGTCTCCAGCAATTCTGTCAATTGGAGCGTGATCTTTCAGACCCATGCTTCCACTGTTCCTGCACTGTTTGTGAAGGACAGTGGTAGAATGTGTCACAGCCTCCCCTGCAGACTCATTCACATAAAAAGCATTCTTTCCTGTTCTATGTGGGTAGGTAATACTGAAGCTGAAAGAGGTTTGAGTTGAGTGGTTAATGTTTCTAGCCTGAAGTACAGATGTAGAATGGTTGACTCTTTTGTGACTAACAAATTATGGGGATGCAAGAGAAGGAATTTTTTCAATGAGGATGAAGAAAGAAACAAACAGTCATTTACAAAAATGAAAAAAAAAAGAACCCCCCCCCCCCCCCAAAACAAACCAAAACCCAACCCAACAAACCAGACAATTTTTTTTAAGGAAAAATAGATTAAAAGTTTAAAGTGTACATTCAAACATTAGACAGCCTGAGACAACTGTATTATTTGTATGTACAAGGTACCTTGAAGATAAATAACGCTAGGGAGTATGCAGCAAATTTCAATCATAGACAAATCACAGAACTGCATATGCTCATATGGATGTACTTAAGCTTAAATTTGCTTATGTGCAATTGTGTGCTTTGTCTCACTGAGTTAGTTAAGTACTATGTGCAGAACATGAGAGCTGTGAACACATAACTGAGCTCCACTTCTGTTCAGCTGTGGGCTTTCAGAGCCCAAAAGAATCATACACTGCATGGATAGCCAGAGTACTTCTCTCCTTGTGGAAAAGTAGCTTATCCAAGGGGGAACAACTGTAACTCAGTGTTAGATGGATTTAATAAAAATAAATTAGAAAAAGCTTCCTAACTACCATGGCAGTAATTTTTTGGAGCAACTTTAAGTGGAGGCAAAAACTCTTGCTACACCTCTGATGGGATTTAAGAAGAAGGTGGAAGAGATCATTTTTCATTGTATTGGCAATAGTTGGAAACTTAACTCAGGGACTTAGACATTTTGTTGAACTTTTATAACTCTAGTTGAGTAGCTCTAGAAGAGAAGCTAACAGGCACTCAAAATGATCCTAGCTTTTGAGAGTTGTTTCAAGAATTGCTATGGGAGTGGCAGTTAACAATTAGGGAAAAGGTGATTTTAACACCCAATTTTGACCATCTAGTATGGTGCATAACCTTGATTTTAGTAGAATTCAGGGGTATTGGAGCTGCTCTATTCTTAGGGCTGCTAAATCCTGAAGTTAGTTGTCTTTGCTTAGAATCTGATGTGATGAGAGAGGTTTCAAGATAGGCTATATAATTTCCTGTGTGCAACCAGAAGCTTCCATGCTGAATTACCAGCTACATAACTGGAGTTTAATAGATTGGCCAGGAGGCATGTGCTCTTAACCAATTTCCTGGAGACAGTTTGTTTCCTTCTCCATTTCTAACATTTGGACTATACCTAATATTGGCAGAAAACACTGAATACTGCTTGAAGCACAGTGGCAACTGCTGCCACCTTCATTTTGTATTCTATTTACAGGTAAAATAGGGACCTAGGGCTCCATGAGCATCTTAGCCTGAATGGTGTAAACCTGCTGATGTTAATTCTACTTCCATAAGCATGAGAAAAAGAAGAAGTAACACCATTCTTCATCCTTTTTGTTGAAACTGGGACACTTGGCAGAAATGAAAGCAAGAGTCATAGGGCCATCATGAGGAAGACTATACTATCTTTAGGATATAGCTCGTAAGTCTATCTTTAATCCCACTGAGAAGACAAAAGAAGAATCAAGAGTTCTGGGAACTGCTTGTGCATTTGAAAGCAAGGAACGAGAGGATAAAATAGATAAACAGTATAGAAACTCCTTTGTTGTTGCTTATTCTTCCTGTGGTCCCGTGAATTTCACTTTTCCTTCTTTCATCAAAGGAGACCAAATTGCATTGAATGGGGGGCTGACAGGAGAATATTCATGGCTTTCAGGAAATTTCATAGGATTGGTAGCATTTTTTTAAGCAGGATGGTGAACTGAGTAGTACAAGGAGACTACTATATGCAGTCAAAATGTGTACATACAACTGCATATAGTCATGGTAATTACAGGACAATCATAGGCCATTCTTCCACGGGCCATCTCATGAGCGAGGCAGGAGAAGAAGACTGTCAGCAGACAAGAGCAAAGTTTTAGGGATTTCCTTAAATCCTTGGAGGAATAGGAGGTGAGAGGGGGTGAGAGGCAGCAATAAACACTCCCACCTTGTAAGAGTGGACTTCAGATCTGTACGTGCTGAAATTTGGAAAGGCCTGGGGTGCGAACTTTCATCCAGAGTTCTTTTGAAAAGTTCTTGACAGAACTTTTTCTGTGTGTGTGTGTGTCTTCCCACAAAGAACTCCACAAGAATCCCCCCATGCTTCGTGTCTGGCTTTGTCATGTAGAAAGCATGACATTGCACAAATACTTTCTGACACAGCTGTAATAAATCTAGATCTTAAAAGGAACTATATGGAAGATTGGTATGGTTTGGGGTTTGTTTTTTTTTTTTGGACAGTAGCAGTGTTTTCTGAGGGAGAACACCATTAAGAGGCTTTTGAAATTCTGAAATACAGAGAAACAACTAACAAAGATGTAGCATGAACCATTCATCAAGCAGTTACAAAGCATTTTAAGACTTGAAGTTAATACCTTAAGAAAAGGCTGTTTTAAAAATATTGGCTTAACATGTGCTGTAATTGTTTTCAGGCTTCTTGTTGGGATGCAGACTTTTCTTCAAGTGCAAACTTGATGAAATTGAAGTTTTACTTGTGGTTGCCAGCATTAGAGCCAGTTATAATTCCTATGTTGTTACCCTCTTCCTTACTTTTCCTACCAATGCACACTGCACTGGTTTTCTGCACCTGCTAGTTTTAATTTCTGCTCTGATTTGGCCTCTTTTTTTATCCAGGGAACTACAGCATTGGCATGGAGTTATGATTTTGGGAAAAAAAAAAAGAAAAACTTGAGTGCCTGCAGTTTCACTCTGGTATTTTCCACTGGTAATTAAACATGCTTCAAAATCGTATGTAATCAATTACAAACTCAGTGTGGTTTACTTATTTACTTTTTAACCCCAGATCCATATGTTGAATGTGTAAGGATGGAGATAGCTTATCAGATCCCTGCGTATGTCAAGAGATAAAATTGTTTTACCCTTTTCTTTAATGTCACAGATGTGGTAGAGTATTATACAGTGTTTGTGATGCTTAGTTTTGGAATCTAGGCAGAAAATGTTACTTAGAGTTGTTTCTAGTTTTCACAACAAACAACAGAAAAGAATACCACTATCAATTTGCTATCATAATTTTTTAGGTAAGGCAGTTTGCACAAGGCAGGGGATAGCAGTATAATTCTTTGCACTTACCACACAAGTAATCATCCTTAGAATTTGATTGCATATCAAAAAATTATGTCCAGAGAGAGTTTTAAACAAGAAAGCCATGTTGGAATATACTTTCTGGCAAGAAAAGCAGTTTTCAGAATAATGATACACACAAACACAATATGATTTATGTACTTGCCACATCAGAGACATGAGGAGACATGGCACAATAAATAGTGGTTTCCAGTCAATTCTAGATTGAACTAGAACATCTGTTTTAGAGCTTATTTCTGAGTTTGTTTGTTGTTAGTATTTTCAGTGTTAGGACTTTGTGCACTGTGCTTATGGTAAGATGGCAAAAAAACATTGTTAATCTTCTAAGACTGAGAAGTTTATGTGCATTTTTACACATGCTCTGTATTTTGGTCTTTAAAGACAAATTTGTAGTTAGAATTGTGATTTAAATGCCTTGTATCAAAATACAGATATTTACTGTAAGCACCTTAATTGAGAGTTACTTTTTTAGGCTTTGTTGTGTGAAATTTATTAGGACATTTCTTATGAGTGCAACATAGCCCCAGCCATGGTGTTTTGGTGTAGAGAAAGTCTACTCTTCTTGTACCAAGAAGTAGAGATCTCTTAGTGTTGAGAATTTCTACTGGAAGTCTTCAGATGCTTGAATGGTCTGAGCTGGAAGCATCTTTTCAAATGTTTCTCTTAGTTACCAATACTGCATGCTCTGAACTGATAAAATGAAGAAATTATGTACCTACAAGTAAGTCTCTCAACTTCTACTAGTAAAAGATATGACATCTTAAAAACCTAGTTCGGTCCACAAGGACAGCAAGCATTATAAATTTAATAGACAGTGTTCATAAAGATTAATTCCAGTGTCTTTGAGTATGCTCCGAAGGCTTCAAAACGGTGATCTTGAATTAGGGTCTTGGTCTTTGCTGGCAGTCAGACTTCCCACATCTCTCATGCGGAGGTTGGTGATGAGTGGTGGAGGTTGATGATGAGTAGTGTCCCTTGGGGACAGTCTTGGCACTGGTGCTTTTCAACATTCTTATCAATGATACAGACAGTGGGATCATGTGAGCCAACAGCAAGTTTGCTGATGACATCAACCTGTGTGGTGCAGTTGAGTTTCAGAGGAAGATCCAGATGGACCTAGGCAGGCTTGAGGAAAGTACCCATGAGAGCTATAATGAAGTCCTACAAGGCCAAGTGCACAGAGTTGCACTTAGGTTGAGGTAATCCCAGATGCAAGTACAGACTGGGAGAAGAGCTCCCTGAGAATAGCTCTGCTGAGATGGACTTGGGGGTCCTGAAGCTGGACGTGAGCCATCCGTGTGCTCTTGCAGCCCAGAAAGCCAATATCCTGGACTTCTTCAAAGGAGAGGCGGCCAGCAGAGAGAAGGAGATGATTGGCCCTCTCTACTCTGCCGTTGTGAGGCCTCATCTATAGTACTTTGTCCAGGCCTGAG
Source organism: Centrocercus urophasianus (assembly GCF_019232065.1). NCBI lineage: Eukaryota > Metazoa > Chordata > Aves > Galliformes > Phasianidae > Centrocercus > Centrocercus urophasianus. Next base: position 22,544,205 of record NW_024884142.1, read on the forward strand.
GCCCTCAGCTCAAGAAAGACATACAGCTGTTGGAGTGGATGCAGAAGAGAGCCACAGGGATGATCAGAGTGCTGAAACACTTCTCCTTTGATGACAAATTGGAAGTGCTGGTTTTATTCAGCACGTAGTCGTGAAGGCTTCAGGGAAAAATCACTGTGGCCCCTCCAGTATTTCAGGGGAGTTTATAAGCAGGAGGGAAACTGACTAAAAGAGGGGAGATGAAATAAAAAATAAGATAATCAGGGTTGGTCTTTTTTTTCTTTTATATTCATTACTCTCTGGGTTTTAAATGATCTTTTCATGTGAAAATACACACTTTTGCACGTTAGCTATATTAACTTCAGAATCATTTTGGCATTTGACATCAGGCAGCTAAATTTTGTACTGATTGAATGAAATTGCAAAGATGTTGATGAAAACATAATGTGAAAGCTCGAGCTATGAAAGGACATGAACAACCTATGATCATTTCAGTTAATTTAGGTGATAAGTCTGCTTGGTGTTGTTATTTATAATAATGTTGACAATGCGAAAATGTTGACATTGCATGAAAAGCTTAAGCTGTATTGTTAAATGTTCTGCCAAATGGCTATGTGTTTTTAGCTATGTGTTTATGTGTTTTGTGGAACATAAAACAGCTGGCTGATGGAGTGCCTAGTGCATGAGGCGAGGCAGTTGAGAAGAAAGGACAGAATTTATGAGAACTCTAGATTATCCTATTTTAACTATATTGATTTTGACTCTGGATGCCACCTGCAAAGTATCAGGGTAATGGGTCTGCATCTTATGGATGAGAATTACAAGAGATTTTATATGTGTATGTGTGCTTGTGCCTAAGAATATGGAACCAAACCATACAGAAATACGTACAAGCTATTTTATAGGTTTTAGTTGCAATATTATGTTCCTTGATATATGGAGAGCATCTTGGTGAAATTTGATCAGGGGCTGAAAATGGGGAACAATTTTGCCTGCAGATGTATTGCGACAGGTTTGCGACACAGTCAAACAAGCTGCTGCCGTGGGCCAACAAACAGCTGCACTGATGTGGTCTTGTGCCTTCATTGAGTTTGATTAACTTCAGCGAGTCTCTTCCTCAAACAAGTGTCACTGAAAGCACATCTGCTCAGTGGAGTAAAACTTAAGTGCTGTTGAGTCTTTCAGATGGGAAGCTTCACTGTATGTCTTTTATTTTGCAGAACGAAGCACATATTTCTCAAATGCATTCAGTAACCATTTTATTATTCCATAAGCTTTATGTAAAAAGTAAAATTCAGAGAGGTGAAACCAAAGCATGACTATCAACAAAAAAAGCCAAAAACACTATACAAAAGTGTGTCTTTTTCTTTAAATTGCTTTTTGATTCTTTTTACCCCTAATTTCTTTCAGTCTTAATTGTGTATTTTGTTTTTCTTTGTTTTCTCTTTCAAATTGTTTTTCGATACAGTCAGATAAAGGAACTGCATTCATTCAGAGGTGGAGATTGCAGTTATATGAATTAGTTCTGATACTTTATATGTAAAAAGTATGTAAGTCTTTTGAGATGAAATGCAAAGTACATTTTTCTTACATTTAGAGCAAAATTGGATATTGATTTTTTTTTAATGTGAAATCCATTCTAAGAATATATCACTAGCATATTATGACTCTTCTGTGTTTTACATGATTTGATATTGATTATAGTTTTTAAATTTAAAAGCAAAATCTCTGTGTAATTTATTTTGCAAATTCTTGGTAAAACTGCATTATCTTAAAGCAAAGCATACCCCCTTTAAAAAGAGAGCATCCATCTTTTAAAAAGTGTCTCTCAAAGAATAGTATCATTCACTGTAAAATAACTTTAATTATGCATTGTTTGGTCTAGACTGACCAGTTCAGAGAATTTAGAAGTCTGGTCACTTGTAAATTCTCTTTTTCTGGTGGCAGTGTTTCAAGTTCTAATCTTGTTCCCCATCTGAGCAGATTTAAATGGTTCATGTGGAAAAAGAGCTGGTAAGTTCTGGTTACAAGCCAGGTGACACAGTGCTCTGTCTTTCATCTAACTACACTGTTCTGATTCTTCCTTTTTTGGTTTCTATCCCTTATGGGATCAAATATATACAAGCTGAGCCTTCCTTGAGGTAGAATTAGTGAAGATGAGGGAAGACTTGAGGAGAACAGCAACAATTGTAGTGTTTCCTATTATTGCAGAGGTTTGTTCTCTTATTTTTTATAGGGTTTGTAGTTCAGCAATGCTTTCAGCTCTGTCCTTGTAGAATTGATGGTCAAATGTTTTTTTTTTTTCTGTCTGTGTTTAACTGTTTGTTGTATTTCTTACAAATTGGGACCTTGTCAGAATGATGCATCATTTCTGTCAACTTGAGGTGGATTACTGCAACATATTGTACATGGAATTACCCTTGAAGACAATCCTGCTGATCTCATACTGTGCTTTTTTTCTTTTTCTCACTGTTTGCTACTGCATATATTTTGGGCTAGAGCAATGGTTTCTTTCCTATTTACTGGTAGATTAATGGAGGTCAACTGAGACCACAGAAGGCGTTCTTAAAGTAGAGAAAACAGGGAACTTCCATGTACAGTTTCAGTGGAGGGACTTCAAATTTGAGAATTTTTATGGATGTCAAATGGTGATGAACTTTCTGCAAGGGCAACTTTTGTTATATGAAAGTTGCAGAGGTGAGTAGGATCTAGTCTTCCTTGCATTTTATTTAAGAGTGTTAAATACCAGGTGTTAAATTTGAAGACAGGCCTTCGCATGTCTGGCATTCATAAATAAACCAAGGAAATCAATAAATAACTTCAGTAACTGCCAGCCTTTTGACTCCCTTGTCAGAGGCCAGGAACAGAATGAACAAGAAAATTAAAAGGGTTTTCCCTGACAGCAGAGGAAAAGTCGTGTTTCTTCTAGGTTAAAGCTGAGGCCACTGAGAGTATGGTTAAGCTCCTTTTTTTCTGTTACCACAGTTGATCTGAAGTTTTTTTGTTTGTTTGTTTTAATACTATGGAGTGGGACTGCGGGTATGTATACGGTAACTGTAGAAGAATGGTGACAGCAAGGAAGCTGTACTTGTGCTCTCTTGGACCTCACCAACAGGTCATGATGGAGAGAGGGCTGGATCAGACTGATGCACAGTACTGCCTGGTTTCCCTCCCTTGTGGCAACTGCAGACAGAAGGAACTGATGTACAGAGGCAGCCTCCTGTGGGGTTTTCTCTCCCGGAATGGAATGTCTGTGTCTGAACATGGGTATCTGCTACCACTTCAGAAGCCCAGTGGTACCTTCCTTGCTTTGACCTGGGCCCCACATGGTGTATAAGACTGCTTTCAACACTTACTGGGCTTTTGCATCCCATCTTTGATTCCCTGCTCTACTGAGGGCAAGGCCTTCCTAATCTGAGTGTATGTGCAGGAGGAGAGAGTTGGGAAGCTGGTTACTGTTTTAAATCATGGGGAATTCAGGAGCAGGCTGCGGTTTTGGTAGCTGGCTGGCTCTAGGTTTCCTCAGGCACATCATGGGTAGGTACTTCCTCATCTGGAGGCTGCCCTAGGGTTAGTAAAAGTGAGTTACGTTTGTATAATCCATATTTCATTTTTATCTTTTTAATTCTGAGTCACATCATAGCTAAGGTTTTCAGCGTCCTCGCTGGATTACTGAGAAAAAGATTGCAAAATAGTTGGTATTTTGCACTGGGTTGGCAAGGCTATTTGCTAGAAAAACTGTGGTTGCTTAGTTGCCACAGGAGAGGAAGAAAGAAGAGAGGAGAACATGGGAGTGCAGATTGTGGCCTTGTGAGGGACGGCAGGAATAGGAAAACTATGCAGCAACTGGGTGGGAAACCTTAAGAAAATACACTTCACTTAAGACTCAGAAGGTTGAACTCTGAGGGTATATAGGAAGGTCTGCAGGGATCAAACAGGAAGAATATATGATGGAAGAAAAATAGGAAGAGAAAGCTGGAATTAGCTAGGATGGAAGCCTGAAAGTGGGCAGTGAGTGATGCAGATGCCTATTTGACTAGTACAGAGCAAGTGTAAAAAAGCACTTCTGCACACTGAGAATTAGGTAATGAAAAGTGATGGATCCTCTGGTAACAGACCCGAGACCTGCATATTTATGCGTCCATTTCATTTTGGGCTTGAACAGTAGATAGTTAAGCAAACAGATCAGGAGAAGATGAACATTTATTGTCAGTGTAGAAATAAATGGCAAGTAGAAAATAAAAAGAATGAGAAATGCTCAGTGTGTGAGCCAGTCTCATGATTGTGAAGGGAGGAGCCTGAGTCATTTGGTTCAGAAGCTCAGGATTTGGCAGTGATGCTTTCCTGGCTCTCAGCTAGCTTGGATGGTGTAGTGAGGGCATCCTGAAACACAGGGGTGCTTGACTAAGAGTGGTGCAGGACCTCACTACGTTTGAATCTGATGTTCACAGAAACTCAACATTTTACAGTATTGCCTAACTGTTTTTGGCCTGCCTCTAAATTTCTGACTGGAATGTGGGTCTGTGTAAGAGATCTGGTCTGGTGTGACAAGGAGGAGGAGGGTAGTGAGGTCTCAAGTTGTAGCAGAGGACTTAGAAACTCAGCACAGACAAAGTTCCTAAATCTGACAGTAGTAAATCCAAATTGCTGTTTCCAAAGCAGTTTGCTGCGTTAACTCAGTCTTAGAATTTTGGGGCCTTTGTGATTTTGAACGTTTGAAATTTGCTTCAACTGTATTGTTTTACAAAGACGACTGTTTCTGGTTATGAAAGAGCCTCTGCTGTCATAGGAGGATTGTGGAAAGGCTCCGCACCAGGAGTTTACTTTCCTAATGGCGTAAACAGACAAAAGGGAGATGAGATATGAAGAACACGAGTAGGTCAGCTGTAAGACAGAACTAAATATTATGTTAGTTTCAAAGTTTATAGGCAGGGTGCCATGTGCCTGTGTCTGTCCAGCCTTGTCATCTCCAGCCTGACATATTGGAGGTTCAGTGCATGTTCAGATTAATCTGTGCAGGCACAGTGCCTGAGGGAATAGTGTGTTTGTGTGCTTCTGTTTTTAATTAAAGGTGGCATCTCTGCTTTTTGGGTGGGTAAAGAATGGAGTTAAGAGGGATCAGCTGAATGGAAAGAAAAAGGAGTAAAGGAAGTTGAAGTTTGAAGAGAGGGTGCACATACAGCTGGAAGATTAAGCAGGTGAGGAGAAAGAACAATGGGGACAAATAGATCTCTATGTGCAGCAGAGAGTTTAATCAAAACTGTAGAGAGTGTTCAGAGTATCTAAAGGTCCCAGCTTTGCTGAATCAGCAGCTGCTCTTGGCCAGAGAGTCTTTCTGGTACTTTTCTGCTATGCACTCCTCTATGTGTCTTTATGTAAAAGTAAGAATAACTGGCTCACACAAGCAACTGGATAGCCGCTTCGCAGTAGGTATAGGTGCCAATTTTAACCAGTAATGGCTGAGGCACAATGGGGATATGGAGACAAATAAAGAGGTCTCTGCAGAGGATCCTGAAGTAGAATCCATAAAGGAGCACACACAGCTGGGTTCTTTATTACCCTTTTTCTTAAAGTAGAAGAACCACTTTGGCTGTAGAACAAACCTTACATTCACAATGTCTGGAGACTCAGCAATGCTGTGGTTAACTCAGAACTAAACCCTGACTATCCTGGGCTGCTCTTGCTCTTTCTTTTCTGGATGTTGTAGAAAGTATAAGTTTTCCAAATCAGATAAGCAGTAGTGTCATCCTGTGTCTTGGAAGACATAAGAGAGATATGAAAGAGGCAAAAAAAAAAAGTATGGATGCTACATTTGGGAAGGATGACTATAGTAAGTGATTAAGCTTAGTTTAACTGATTTAGATGGCCATAAAGGTGGAAGGGTGCGGACTTCAGTATGGAACAGTATCTGTCCCTGTGTGATTGTTAAAGGATGAACAACAAAATCTCAAATGCAGTACATACAGTCATGTCTTCACAGTGATATAAGCAAATGTAATTGTTCGGATGCTGCTGGTGACCACAAGTGTAGATACAAAGAGGCAGCAGTCAAAAAAAAAAAAAAAAAAGAAGAAACAACACACTTAGGATGACATTCATTTGCCAGAGAAGAGGGGGAAAAAAAGTCACAGCTCATAGGTCCTGGTGGCCATCCATCACAAGAGCAAGGTCATGGATGCTGCTATTATTCAGGAAACATTTATTTTCAATTAAAATAAAGTACCTGAAAGGTACCAATCGTTCATACCGAGTTGTTCAATCACAACTTAGATGCAATATCCAGAGCATGTGCTGGAGTCAAGCAGTTCTGGAGGCTTCACTTCAAGTTGAGGTGGTGATTAATTTCCCAGGTCTTTGGTGATTTTGGCTAAACTTTGAGGGTAGAGGTTTTCCAGAAGTGCTAACTGTGGTGGAAGCTTACTAATTCAGCTGCTTGTTTGCTAGAAATTACAATCAGAGTATCTGATTTTTTTTTCAAAGTTGCACTGAGCTGCCATTATGCTCAGTCTAACTGTAGCCAGCAGTCTTGTGACAAGCGTCTGCAGTAATTATCAGTCATTGTCATCCAGGAAATTGTTCTGCCAGTGCTACTCTGAGATTTGTACTTCTTGATTTCACTTTAAGAAAGAATCAGAGTGAATGCTAAATTATTGGGCAGAGGCGTAGAATCATAAAATGCTTTGGGTTGGAAGGGACCTTTAAGATCATCTACTTCCAAACCCCTGCTGTAGGCGGGGACACGTCCCTCTAGACCAGGTTGCTCAAAGCCCCATCCAGCCTTGCCCTGAATGCTTCCAGGGAGGGGCATCCACAGCCTCTCTGGGCAACCTGTTCCAGTGTCTCACCACCCTCACAGTAAAGAATTTCTTCCTAGTATCTAGTCTAAATCTGCCATCTTCCAGTTTAAAACCATTTCCTTTTCCCTCGTCCTGTCACTACCTGCCCTTGTGAAAAGTCCCTCCCTAGCACTCCTGTAAACCCTTCAAGTACTGGAAGGCTGGCATGAGGTCCCCCTGAAGCCTTCTCCAGGCTGAAGAACCCCAAACTGTCTCAGCCTGTCCCCACAGGGGAGGTGTTCCAGCCCTATGATCATCTTTATGGCCCTTCTCTGGACCCACTCCAGCAACTCCGTGTCCTTGTGCTGGGGGCTCCAGAACTGGATGCAGTACTCCAGGTGGGGCCTCACAAGAGCAAATTAGAGGGGCACTCCCTCAACTTTCTGGTCATGCTTCTCTTGATATAACCCAGGATATGGTCTGTCTTCTTGGCTGCAAGTGCACATTGCTGGCTCAGGTTGAGTCACCAAATGTCCCAAATTCTTCTCCTCAGTGCTCTCAAGCTGTTCTCTGCCCAACCTGTGCCTGTGCTTGGGATTGTCCCAAACCAGACTTGAGATGCAATTAACCTTTGTGTTTTGCGTGCTCCTGCTTTGGAGAAGTTTGAATTTGCCTCTACCTCAGTTTTGCATTTACTAATTTGTGATAATGGTTGGTTTTCTCTTCCCTTCTGTTGTCCATCTGCTTTCTTCCTTACTTTTGGTTTTTTTTTTTTTTTTTTTTTTTTTTTATCTCACTGACACTCCTTCACTCCTTTCCTGTGTGTTTGGAGAATCTGAGAATCTCCAGACTTTATTTAATCTGTCTTTAGGGTTCTGTTATAGGGGTTGCTGCCTGCTGGGAAGCTGAACCTCATCCTTTGAAGGTGATCATTTGCCAGGGGTCAGATATGAGTCAAATGATTATGGCAAATCATAGAATCGCTCATGTTGGAAAAGACCTTAAAGATCATCAAGTCCAACCACAACCTAACCATACTACTCAAACTCTAACAACCCTCTGCTAAATCATGTCCCTGAGCACCACATACAGATGGTTTTTAAACACATCCTGAGATGGTGACTCAACCACCTCTCTAGGGACTCTATTCTAGTGCTTAACAACACTTTCAGCAAAGAAGCTTTTCCTGATATCCAACCTAAACTCACCCTGGTGCAATTTAAGCCCATTTCCTTTTGTCCTGTCACTGGTGAGAAGAGACCAACCCCGCTCTCGCTGTGAGCACCTTTCAGATATTGGAAGAGAGCAGTAAGGTCTCTCCTCTGCCTCCTTTTCCACAGACTAAACAGCCTTCAGTTCCTTCAGTCTCTCCTCACAGGGCATGTTCTCCAAGCCCTTCACAAGCCTTGTTGCCCTTCTTTAGACCTGCTCCAGCACCTCAGTGTCCTTTCTGTACTGAGGGGCTCAAAACTGAACACAGTAATTGAGGTGAGGCCTCACCAGTGCAGAGTTCAGGGGCAGGATGATTTCCCTAGTCCTGCTCACCACACCATTCCCGATTCAAGCCAGGATGCAAAAAAGGATATGAAAGTATTACATAGGATTCACAGTGCAAGGAATAAATATTTGATGATGTTAGTTTAACAGCGAGCTGAACACTTTGTGCTCACAAGAAGGGTTTGTGTTGTTGCTCTCAAACTTGGAAATTTGATGTAGTTAATTCAATTGGGTCATCTATCATCTATGTAAGCATAACTTTGTCATTTACTAAAACACAGTTGAGAATGCACCTGAATCACCTCACCTGCTTTTTACCATCCGAAATTTGCCATGCAGATAGCTGATGTATCCAAATGCTGACTAATGGAACAGCTCTTTGCCAGAACCACATCAGAGTGTTGCAGTCTCCAGGTTCTAATAGAGAAACACAGATCCCATTGTTTGGATTTGATGTGCGTGCTCCCTGCGTGTTGTGACTGCATAAAGATTTGAAACACTTAACGACCAGCATTTCTTCGTGTGTTGAAATTTCATGCTTTGGTGGTGTTTGATGACAGCAGACATTGTTTCCTGTATGAACAGGGAGCATGTTTAACAAAACTGTATTTGCATAAAAATGCATTCCGTGAGTAAATGAGAGTGAAAAGGATGTTCAAACATCACCTGGTCTCATTTCCTTAGAAATGAAGCTAGTATCAGAGCTGTTAACCCATAAAATGTCACAGCAGTATTTCCCCTTAGGCATTTTTTGCGATTGTTTGAAAAACTGTATGTTGCTTATTCCAATCTCCCTTCCAAAATTCTCTCCCTCAGCACCTGTTTTTCACATATTTTGGATGTCATTTGATTCTTAAGTGATTTTTTTTTAAACATTAAAGAAAATATTGAAGGGAATTTGCAAATCCTACTTGTCAGACTTTTATATAAATAAATGCAATCGATATAGAGAAGAAAGTTATTTTAATCTTTTTTTTTAGCCAATACAGGATCTGCATATAATGCTAAGAATAAATTGAGCTCCAACTTTTTAACAAAAGAGATTTTAAAAATCCTATTTACATCTTCTGTTAATTTTCTCTATTGTTTTAGTTCATTTAAAGACTGAAGCCGAGGCCACTTCTCCATGAGGCATTTAATATGAAAATCTTTCTTGTCTACTTGTAAAGAAAATCTAAAATAGTTCATCAAAGGGGCTGTCTGAATTTTTTTAATATTCTTTTTCTGAGGGCTCCATGTCTTAATGTAAAGTTGTATTTAAATCATATTCTTGTTATTGCAGAATATTGGAATGAGAAGTCTTGCTGCTTTCTAGACCTTATTTGGCCCTTAATTAGACAGTATAAACCTTGGTTTAGTGTCTATTAAGGAGCAAATAAAAGAATTTAGAAAGATAATTTTCATTCTTAGTGCAGGAGAGACAGTTTTCTGTGCCACAAAGTCCAGGATGCTACTGGAAAATCTAATGGGTGTTTTAGAGACCACAGATCCTAAGGAGCAATCAGCTTTCAGTCTTTTAAAAAGTGGCTCCTCCAAAATCTCCATGGCTCCTCAAGAACCAGGGGTTCTGCAAATACCAAGGGATTTTCGTCATTTGTTTTTCTCTTTAACCTCAAGGGGAAGGGCACACTACTGATGAACATGATACATGCAATTACACGTTGCTGAGCGTGTGTGTGTACACATTGATAGTATTTTGAAAACAGTGGCAGTTTGTGACAAACTAGTTTATACTAAAGAGAAAAAACTTGGGTTCCAGGTTTTGAAAGTAGCTCCATAACTATGCCAACTTTTAGAAGAGGTTATTCAGCAATGTGCAGAGAAATCAATGCCCAGAAGAACAAAACATGCGTTGAAGAGCTGTTCCTTAAGCTAAATATTTCAGCCATGAGAAAAACAGCAGTTTGTGAATTTGGAAGTATACCTTTATAGGACCTGGTGTCAGTGCCCTGATCATCCAGTCTTGATTTTTGCCACTCACACTTTCCTTTTCCCTCTGCCTTTACTCTGCAATGAACATGAAGTGTTGGGTGTGTTCTGATGGCTTGTTAGGTGCGGAGATCTAAATAGAAATGAGATAGCTGAAATGCTCGACAAAACTAGAATTTCAAATTTTACCTATTTATTTTAAAGCACGGTGTGGTGCCTTCTGATTGTAATTATTGATCTCCTGGTCTCCAATGGCATGTGGTGGTGTGTATTTGTGTAAGTTTTTACAGGGGCAAGTTTGTCTTTTTAAATGCATTCTGCAGTAGCTAATGTGGGGTTTCCTGCAGTGAGTAACATAGCATAGGTGGGTGGTTGGTGTATTGGAAATTTGTACTAGAAGCAGGAAAATTGGATTTTGTAATCTCCTACTCACTTGTTCCATTACTGTTTACGTACATTTAAGAGGCAGAGATGAGACTGGTTGATGCTGTGCTGAGGGGATGGAGAATGTTGTAAGAATGGGAACTGTTTGGGCCTTTTAGTAGCTCCTGTCTGGATTTTTTTTCTTATATTGGACTATTTTAAGTTGAAAAATGTAAGGAAATATTTGTTTTAATTGATTCTAGATGAACTGTGCTGAAAGTCCTTTATTATTTTCTTAATATTTTTAGTGTGCTTTTTTGTTCATAGATACTCTGTTTTCTGATTGATTCAGCATGAAATTTTCCTTTAGGCAGCATATAATATACACATAGGAGAATCATCATAGAATCACAGAATGGCCTGGGTTGAAAAGGACCACAATGGTCATCTAGTTTCAAACCCCTGCTGTGTGCAGGGTCACCAACCAGCAGACCAGGCTGCCCAGAGCCACATCCAGCCTGGCCTTGAATGCCTCCAGGGATGGGGCATCCACAGCCTCCTTGGGCAACCTGTTCCAGTGCATCACCACCCTCTGTGTGAAAAACTTTCTCCTAATATCTAGCCTGAACCTTCCCTATCTCAGTTTAAAACCATTCCCCCTTGTCCTGTCGCTATCCACCCTTCTAAACAGCCATTCTCCCTCCCGTTTATATGCTCCCTTCAAGTATTGGAAGGCCACAATGAAGTCTCCCCAGAGCCCTCTCTGGAAGGATGATCTGCTTTCTTCAAGAAGGCACAGTAAGGAGACTAGCTACTACAGACATGTTTGGGTGGAAGCCTACTTCAGTAATGTGTCTTGGTAACATGTATCTGTGGGAACAGAAGGATGAGAAAAACAGTCTTTACATATTGTTTAAATGTTCTGAAAAACATTTTTTTTTCCTATGTGTTTATATCAAATATAGCTAGGAACATGTATTCTTAATTGTTGCTGACACAGAAACATACAATGCAGCTCTTGCTCCAAATCAATCCTCTCTTCTGCCTGCCCATTTCCTCTCTGTGCTCTCATTCTTCCCCATTCACTCCTCTTCATTTCTGAGTCCTGGTCTCTTTGCTTCAGAGCTTAAGCACATGTGGCCTTCCTTTGCTTCCTGACAATTTCTGCTTGTATTTTTATTATCCCAGCTCCCTTGAGGATCTTATTTGTGAGATGTCTTGCCTTCCTCATATCCAACCTTTGACCTAAACCAGCAGCCATCCATTTTGTACATCTCAGTAGCATTCATCATTCTCTTTTAACTGTATGCAAATAGAACAGCCATGTCTTTGTATTCATTAAAATATCCCCTTTCCAAAGATGCTAAAAAGTGTTGTGTTTTGATGAGGTTAGCAAAACAAAGCCCACGTGGAACTTGTAAGCCAACCTTTAATGAAATAAGAATCAAAAAAGGTCAGAAATAGTTTTGAATGGTTATGTCGGGGTAACGTGAGTTTTGTTTAGATCAGGTACTTACGTTTGTTCAACCTGTGTTCAGAATGCAAACTGCTTGCTTTTTCTGGAAAGCATAACTTAAAGTAACTGGTAGCTGGTAGCAGACCCACACGCTTTTTCACTACTAGAGGACTGATAGTTAAGATCCGAAGGCTGCTATTCCTCTCAGTTGCTTTATATTCCTTGTCACAAAGGTGCTTATGGTAGGAGAGATTGGGCATAGCTCAATATTTCTATTCTGTACAGTAGACTGAGCTTTTTTATGTCTTTGAAGTTGCACTGTTCTTGTTTTGTTTTCTTTCTGAATTATACACAAATTGAACTCTGAGCATGTGTAAATAATTAATGTACATTAAAATTTGGTGGAATTAATCCCAACACTCACAGAATCTCAGGGGTTGGAAGGAACCTCTGGGAATCATCGAGTCCAACCCCCTGCTGAAGCAGGTACCCTACAATAGGTTGCATGGTAGGCTGTCCAGATGAGTCTTGAATATCTCTAGAGAAGGAGATTCCACAACCTGTCTGGGCAACCTGTTCCAGGGCTCTGTTGTCCTCAAAGTGAAGAAGATCTATCTCATGTTCATATGGAGCTTCCTGTGTTCCACTTTGTGTCAGTTGCATGTCTTACAAAAGAAGAATGAAGTGTGCCCCTGACAAACAGTTCTGTGTGCTGTGTGTTTGTGTAGGTTTTATATGCTGTGATTGGTAGACATGACTTTTTTCAGGTCTAAGGTGCATGGCCCTGTGCTGGATCATCAGAAGTGGCTGCATTCACTTCTCCAGACCTATCTGCCAAGGAATACTGTTAGGATAAAGAGAGTTCACAGATAAATCTAAATTAAAAACAAAAAGCTTTTTCTTCATCTCGCCTAAATGCATTTATTTATTTGTTTATTTATTAACTGAAAGCAGTGTTAACACAGAAGGGGAACCTGTGTGAAACTTGTCAGCGAAGAGTGTTCTCAGTCATAGAGAATGCAGGGTTTTTTGCAGTAAGCTTCAAGATCTAGTGGAGTAACCAATTGAATGGGATGGCATGAGAATTTCTGCCTTCTGAGATGAGAAATATCTCTGATGGTGTGTTGATTAGTGCCTTACTCACTAGGTGCAAGTAGTGATGCTCCTGTATTCCCTGGGTACTGTGTGCTATTTGAATCACTTAGGCACGTAGTCTTGTACAGAATCAGTCTTCTAAGATTTTGTTCATCAGGCCCTAGTAAAGCTGTTTTCTTCACAAATGACAATGATGAAAATAATGAAGATTTAAGCTATCTCCATAGTACGTATGTGGTCTTGTATACATACAATGACGTATCTCCCCGTAAGTAAAGGCTAAGAAACATGCAAAATGTGTTCAGCCTGGCAGCAGAAAGTTTTTACAGCTTTTCACTAAATTCCATTCAATGAATGGTCAGCTGTAGTGGTGTAACTGTGAGAATCCAAAAATTACTAAAAAAACCTAGAATTAAATGTCAGGTATTTTCAAAATCGAGATAGCGCAAAGATTTTAAGTTAAACTGTAACCATATCAAAACTAAATTTTCACTTATTCAGGAAAGGATTGCAGACGGAGCTGCATAGTTAATACTACCCTTTTGATGTACTTAGCAACATATATGGAGATTCTAGAGCCTTTCATTTTAATGAAAACTGGTGGAGACATTTCTCAAGAGCTCTTGGGACGTGGTATTGTGTAAGGAAAGAAATGGAGTGTTAATAAGAGTTGCTATTTGTTTAGTCTTGTTTTAAAGGACTCTGTTGGATTTAATTTATTAGCTGTATTTTACTCTGAAAAATGTAATACTGAATAAACAGTGGAAGTTTACCCTGTAATATATTATGACAGATACGAAGTGTGGTATGCTTAGTGTGATACTCAACATAGAATTTCATGGTGAAATCCTTGCTGCCTTTGACTTCAGCGCAGGTGCAGTACTTCTCATAGAGGTTTGGAATGCTCAGTGTGTTGAATATCTCTGCTGCTACTGGCATGGTAATATGGTATCTAAGAGTTTGCTAACTTTGCAACAATCATGGTAGTGAACTGCCAGTGACAGCCTTTCCTACACAGAGGCTACTGTACTTTGCGGACAAGTAGATGTGGTTGTCATATTCTTGACTTTGTTTTTTCAAGAACTCAGTGCCAGTGCACTTGTGAAAATTTGTTGTGTTACTTAGACTATATGTAGACTATAAGGAGTGAGACACACTGTGATCAGTACCACAGTGTGTGTGCTCACTACTGTTTTTTGGGATGCTGCCCCAAAGTGGAAGAAAGTTGCGTTAGAGAATGACTGAAATGCAATCTTTAGAAATTTTCTTAATCAGAAAATTCTTCATTTTTACCTCTGGCAAAAAAGAAAACAAATGAACAAACCAATCAACAAATGAAAACAACAAACCAACCAAATAACTCTGCATGTTTCAAAATGTTCGTTGGGTTAGGGAGCATAACTTACCAGTCTTAACTACTGAGCTACAAAGGTAATTTGGTAATTTCAAATACACTGTGTAAATAACTGAACCATCTGTGGGGAGGATGCATTGAAATATTCTGATCCTGATGGCTATGGCACTTTCATGAAAACCTGAAACCTTGCAAACTTGAGTCCAAAGCAAGTTTTTTGAAGGAAAAAAAATTGCTTCGTAGGTGAGGGAATCTTGACCATTCCTTACTGGTCATTTATAGGGTCCTTGTGTGGTATGTTTAGTTTTATATGAGGGTGTATATCTATGGGAATTTGTGTGTGTATACCTGTGTATTTTTTATTAGGTCAGAAATGTGTGTAAAATTGAGACTTTTGTTGAGATACTGTGATGTACAGAAGAAAATCTGCATATAAAAGGAAAGGGAAATCAGTGAAGTTTTACATCAGCACTGTACCTATCCAGTCCTGAGATGCTTCAGATACTGCACTTAACCCTACATTTGTTATGGGCAGTCTGGCAGAACTGCAGAGACTTTGTCTTCAGCTGCCAGCACCCTGAGTCTGCAGTGCCATGTTCTGAGGATTTTACCTCTTAGCAAGGAAGTGTGTGTTGGAACACCACAACACAAGCAGTTAAATGTGCACAAAACCAAATCCTCTGCCTGCAATTCCTTGTCTTTGCTTCATGAAAGAATGCTTATCTTTGTGGTACCATGGATTGTACTATCCCTTTGCTTTTCTCTGGCACACAAAGGTAGAGATAGCTGTTTTGACTTGTTAGTGAACATGCCACCATGTATGAAGTATAAGAAAGTATGCTTTTTTTTTTTTTTTTTTTTTTTTTTTTTTTTCTCTGAATGCTATCTGCTTACTGTGGAAGGCAAAAATGGGAAACACAAACTTCTTTGTGGGAAATGAAAAGAGACGGAGCAATACTGATGTGTTTTTGTGTCTGGGAGAACCACAATGCCTGGCTCTATCTCCCTTTTCCAAGTGAATAGTCTCAAATACAGCCAGTGTGCAGCAAGTGTGCTCTGGAGTGCTTTTCCTGTCAAGTGCAGTAAGATCTATCCAAGCGTACCTGGAGATGTGGTGATGTGAACACCCTGCTTGTATGCTGCGGGTCTGGTGTGACTCCAGATGTACCTTCCAGCTATGCACAAAGCTGTGCAGCTGCAAGTTGGCTGTGTCAGACTTGGAGATTTAGCTCATGAATGCAGCCTGGGACCTGGGCATTGTAGCTACCTTCAGTTTGGAGTGGACAAAAATCTGCAAGTTGTACCTACTTAGAGAAAAAAATAGAACTCAGATTTAGAAAAAAATGGTACCTCAATGCTTTGAGATCCCTGGATGAAAGGCACTGAGAAAATGTGAAATATTGCTATTCGGGGATCAGATAACAGTTTCTTTATGCCCAAATTTGTTAATTCCTTTATTTTCTGCAAGGTAAATTGCTCTATGTGCCTTCAAGCAATCTTAATTTAATGCAGTAATGACTTTCAGTGATTGAAGAACTAATTAACTCCACCTGCCACTTCTTACCCTTTACTGTATGAAAGATGAGCCCTGTCTCTGTCTGTCTACACACTATGGTCCCCCAGAAGCATGGAACCTTGAAGTACTATCAGACTGCATGTGTTTGCACGTATGAAGACCGCAAGTCAGGTAGGGATAGGAAATGCGGCAAGGGTCTTCTTGTTGTTGACTTAGTTAGGAAGAAGTAAATCAGAGCACAGTTTTATTTATTTATTTGTTTATTATTTATTCATCTATTTTTTATTTAATAAGACATAGACAAGCACCAGATTTGTGCTAGGGCAATAGAAAATTGAGTGGCATTAATCCATACCAAAATTTGGAAAGGAACTACAAGAACTGAGTGATCTGACCTTTCCAAGAAGAGATCCCAAGAGCTTAGGAATTGCTTCTGTGTAAGAACCTGTTTTGTTCCCAAATATAACCTTGTTTTATCCAGTAGCATACTTATCTACATAAGTACATGTCTTTGCACCCCTGCCACATGCATGCATTCACACATAATCATGTCTTTCTTACTTTATCTGTTTAACCTTTATATATAGTCCTTTGAGGATATTAGTATTTTTTTTTAACAACAAACAAACAAAAAAACCAAAACCAAAACTATTTTTTGTTATTTTAATATTTTTTTTTTAAAATACCTTTTTTTTTTTTTTTTTTTTTTTTTTTTTTTTTTTTCCCTCGGAGAATCTTCTTTCTTTGTCTTTTTGACCAAAATGCATCCTTGCATATTCCTTCACTGCTACAGAGGGTTTAGATGTTGCATTCCTGTAACATCCCCTCCTTGGCATTCTTAATGACACAACAGTCAAAATGCTTGAAATACAAGCATGGAAGTGGAAAACAACCTTTGTTAGAGCAAAAGCAAATGAAACTGGCAAAACTTGAATAAAATCTGCTTTGTTTTTCCAATTCAGAATAGCAAAGCTCTTATCTGTGTTTACTACATTTGATATTTCATGCATGAAATATGATGTATGTTACAATTTTTAAAAGGAAAAAATTGAATTTTTTTTGCTTTAACTGAGTTAATTGATGAAATGACATTTAAGAAATACTATTCGAAAGTTTCAATTCCAATCCCAACTTTTGAGCCCATCCTAGCTGACATGAAATACATATGCATAAAATGTGAAACTCCCATATGTTTATTCTACATGTGACTTATCCTGCATCTGCATACATCATCTGTCCAGTCCAGTGATTGCTCTAAGAAGTGGCAGCAGACCACTCGCTCAACAGAAAAGTTATATCCTGCCTTGCCGCGATCAAAATCTCTTGATCATATCCCTTCGTTTATGCCATCGGCACCCCCACCGTCCCCTCCCCAATATGAGCAACCTTTGATTTGTAAATTAGCAGACGACTTGCCGCCTTGTAAACCTCCTGGCACTAACATAACAAAGGATATTTTACCCCCTGATGATTGGGGAGAGTTAGAAAAAAAAGCTGCTGAATACCATCGTGAGGAGTTTGCTGCATTTCCTGCGTTGCGAGTTACTGATGCAGCTGTGCAAACTCAAACTGTAATAGAGCAGGCTCAGTCTGACCCTCTTGCTATTTTGCCTGCTTTTCGGGCAGGGCGAATGCCTCCACCACCGGGTGTGGACGCTCTGCTTGTTATGCAACAATCCCCTATGCACTTAGCATTAAAAGAAGCTAGGAAAGCAGGGGAAACCATGGATGATTTTTCTGACGGATCCCCTGCTCAAGTATATCCCATTATACAACAACAACATGCTGGGGGGGGAGGGTGTTTAATGATTATGATCCCATTCCGTTTAAACAGTTAAAGGAGTTGAAAGTGGCAAGTGCACAGTATGGTCCCACAGCTCTGTTTACTATTACTATACTTGAAACTATAGCTGCTAATATCCTTCCCCCTTCTGACTGGAAAAGCTTGGCGAAGGCTGTGTTAAGTGGAGGTAAATATTTGCTTTGGACTTCTGAATATGCGGAACGGTTCTTCTTGTGCCCCTTTATTACCAGTTCCTCATTTTGGAGTGAACGCCAGAGGATTAATGCCTAATGATCTATGGCAGATGGATATCGCACATGTACCTTCTTTTGGAAAATCTTCTTATGTCCATGTAATAATTGACACTTTCTCTCACTTTGCAGTAGCCTCAGCCTTGTCTGTTTTGCTTCACAGTCTTCCTCAGCTCTACACATGCCAGTGTGGATTTAATTTCTTTTAACTTATTTTACGCTTTCTGAGATTCTTGGTTATCTTTGTTTGCATTTGTTGTATAGAAATATGAGATATATGTGTGGTATAATGAGGAAAAGCAGGGTTAAGCCTTAATGAATATCTGTTGGTGAATATAGGTTGGCACCAGAAGAGTCATTTTAAACCACTGAATTTTGTGTCTGTTACAACAACTGAGTAGAATATTTTGATTTGTCTCCATATTCCCCTCCGAACTCTGTCATTGCAAACAGTAGAAGCACCAAAGCTAGGTTCTGATGTGCTCTTGCCAGTGCAGTCTTCTGAAGGATGATGCGTTCTGATCAAGAATCATGGTGGCAATTTGACAATCTTAGAATACTATTATTTAACAAATATTATAAGTGTTATAGAAATATTTTCATGCAATATTAACATTATTGTAACACCAGTATAGAAGCATAAATTACCAGATGAGTCAGAGTTATGGCCCCTTTCCTGCTGTGTGTGGGCAGACCTCTGCGCCTGCGCTCATTACAGGTTTGGGACCTAAATGCATTAGATGTATACTGAAGGAAAATGAGCCTGCTAGGTATTTTAATAGAAGGGATAGATTGCTCTTGGTTTTGAGAAGAAAACCCCTCAAAAGATAGAAATATCTTTGTGCTTCAGTTGTAAAAGACAAGTATGTTAATATTTCCTGAAATTCTTGTAAGATTAATGACAAAACTAAAAAAAAAAAAAAAAAAAAAAAAAAGAGTAATGCAGCTCAAATTGATGTCTTCAAAGAAAATTGGAGGTGTACTTACATTATCTTCGGGAGATTGCAGAATAGATTTGCACAAGTGGGCTGTAGTTGTGGTCCAGTACTTAATTCTGTAGAGCATATTTGTAGGTAATGTACTAATATATGTATAATACACGATTGTAATATTATTAATTCTTTATGACAGCAGTTTTCCCAAAGTCATAACTGTAATTTAATTGTCTGCCTCTTCTCAGGGGAACTCTGAAAATACTCTCTAATAGGCGTCTCTCATTTCATCTGACACCTTTCCTCCAACAGAAGCCTGTAGGTTACTGACAAAGACATCCTGTTATTGGGATCCTGAGATTTGTCTTCATTTTTGGGTACTTCAAAGATTTCTGTCTGCAGCGCTGCTTTGTTTGGATTTCTGCCTGTGTGAAAATAGCATGCTTGGTGTCTGTCATCTGAATTGACTTTGTACAGTAGGATGAGTTGAAGTAGAAACACCTATTTCAGAAAAACGAAGTTGTGCTTTTGCTCAGAAAGGTGGAAATTACATGAGAAAACATCAAAGACAAAAAGAGGTAAAGTAGCAGTGAAATTAAGTATTTCTCAGCTGAAGCTGCTCAAGTGGATCCTGCCTGTGTTACCAGAAACGGCCATATTGTAGACAGTAGGATTAACAATTTATTTTGTCCAGTGTAAATAAACGTGTGGTGATTTCCAACTTTCTCTGAACTGCCTCATGTTCTTTCTCACACAGTGGTGTTGTGTTTGTTCTTCCTTCCATGTCTGGGGCACTCTTGGGTGAAGTGAAGAGTGGCTTCTCTTTCTGTTCTCCCTTTGCTGTCACCTCTGGGCAAGATGAAAAAATCCCTCTGAGGCTTTCCACTGTGGCTTTTGTGTATACTCCTTTACCAAAGGCATATCCTGAGGGTTAGCTGGATGCTACAGTTTCCACATTAATATTCAGCGCAATTTTACGGATCTGTGCCTCTTCCTTCATTTTTATTAATCAGTTTGGGAAAATTTTAATTATGCTTGTCTGTGAGAATATAAACCAACTCCTCCCCCTTTTTGTTCTTCTAGGTTGTCCTCTGAAGTGTGCAGCTCTTGTGAGATGCTGATTTCTTTCCCTTGAACCAATTTTCATTTTGTTAATACTGTTACGTTTCATGTAACTCCTTCCTTCCTCGGAAGAGAGGCTGTGGATGCCCCATTCCTGGAGGTGTTCAAGGCCAGATTGGATGGGGCCCTGGGCAGCCTGGTCTAGTGTTAGATATGGAAGTTTATGGCCCTGCATGTGGCATGGGCGTTGGAGCTTCATGATCCTTGAGGTCCCTTCCAACCCAAGCCATTCTGTGATTCTGTGTGTGATATTCACTGTGAGCTTTTTCTTGGCTTCGTAAGAGGTTTCAACTTGAGTATTAGAAAAGGTAACACTTGGAAAATATTTTGATAGTCTTACAATTCAAGGTATGTTGTCAGGTTTCTTTAGCGACCACACACGATATACGAGCAACATATATAATTAACTTGGCACAGGTGGGAAGGAGAGGGAAATTGTCTCTGTTACCTGTCTCGTTCAGCTTTGGAGTTTCATGCTCTTGCGTTAAATGCTCATGAAATTACAGACTGTGAGTGGGATCTGTATGGCAAAATGTAGACATCTACATTGGAGTTAGTCACCCAAGGCTCCCTGTGTGTGGGGATTGGAGAAAAACAGGACAGATGAGTCACAGCCTTGAAAAACCTATTTTTTACCTTTGTGCTAAGATGGAATGACTCATGGCCTGGAGGTGCCCATTTGGCTAGTAAAGGAGATTGGGATAAGAGCTGCAAGGTGATGCCTGCATTTCGCACCCCTAAAGGCGGATGATGAACATGGAAGTTTGTCTCTGATGTGTACTTATGTGCTTACAGGCATGTGGATTTTTACTGTGCTGCGTGTGCTTCAAGTTACTAGAAAAAAAGCCCAGTGTGTTTCCACATAGAAATTCCACATAGAAGAACTAAAGGCAAGTTCAGGTTTCCACATGTGAGAAATCAGAAATCAAGGAACACACAAGTAGAATTAGCATGTTTCACCAGTATATTGCCAGAAAGCAATATATGTCAGCAAATAAAAAAAAACACCCTACTAGGTATATTCTCAAAACTTACGCAGCATGTCAAATTATTAACTGAGAGATAGTTTACATTATGATATGTTTGCTTAGGTAGCCTTTGAAAACCGTACATCCTGTGTCCTTATGGAAATACGCAGGTGGTTTGCTGTTGATGCAGAGCTGTGAGCTCCTGGTTTAAATCAGAGGTAGTCTTGTGTATGTGTATCCCTCAAATCATCTCTTTTCCTGCCAAGTCACAGTCTATATAGGAGGCATGTTACTTTCTCAGTCCTTTTGAAACTGAATGGTTTTGAAGCCAAATGTGCATCAATGGAAAATAAGATGTAGCCTGACTGTAGCCAAACATCCACTGACAGGCACTGGATTCAGCACCATCCTACTTCCATCTAACAAAACCCAGATTCCCATCCTCTTCCTTGCAAAGAAACCCAAAACATAAATCTTCAGAAAAGAGCAGTGTCTGTGTCATGAAATCATTATGAAACGTAGCTTTGAGGAACCCAGAGTATCCTTTTGAATCAATTGACAGAGTTCAGCTGAAGTAATGTGCCCACTAACTTTTTGGGAGCAGTCCAAAATTATGCTGTAAGTGAAATTAGTAGCACTGTGGATGTAGAGGTGGGCTGCTGATACAGCTGAATGTCTCCCAGCTGGCACTGGTCAGTGCTTCACAAAAAGTAGTTTCAGCAGAATCATCACCAGTGAGCAGCTGGTTTTTGTGGCTTTTTCACCTTTCAGTCAAAGAAAGGCAGGCTTAGAAGAGTACCATTATGTGGAACCTGCATTAGGGAGCACTGTACCAACTTCTGGGGTCAAACAGCTCACACCCATGTGTCAGTGACTGCCTAGGAAAGCAGGGCTGGTGTTCCTCAGCATGCCTCATGCAGGGGAAAACCAATATGCTGGGCATCAGGGGTTGGCGTGGATGCTCAGGGTGGGCACTTGAGTCTCAGATGGTGCAGAACAGCATGAACATCCAAGGCACTGCTTCCGTGCTGCAGCGGAGAAGGGTACTCTTGGGCTCTACTTCGTGCTGCAGTCATCTTCTGTCAGTGGGAGGCTGAGGAAAGACTTCCTTATATATCGTCCTGACAGTATCTCCTAGATCAGCCCCCACTGTATAGCAGTTGGGTTACTTTTGGTCCTTGGGTATTGCATTTGAAAGAAAACCTTGTGTATGTATATCGGTGCACACTGATACATGTACAATTTCATTTGTATTTTTATACTTGTCAAATAATGATTCCTGGTTGAAATTCCTACTTTTATGTATCAGTGGGTCATAATTTGGATTATAGCTACTTCAGAGCACTTTTTTATTTGATAAAATGGCTTTTAGCAGCACTTTCCTCTGTAATTCAGATGCCATAATGCTACCAAATAATTGAAATAGCTGATAAAAATACCACTGCAGGATTTTATGTGTGATTGCACTTTAAAGGAGCAGTAAGGAGAAAGATGATCACACATCTGAATCAGAAGGATAATATTTATATCTAATTTGAGTAACCATGTAATTCTGCTGGTGTTTCCCATGTTCTTTCAGTCCTCCTCCTCTTGCATGCTGTAGCCTGTTTTGGATCTTCTTCTCAGTATTTATTCTCTGACCTGGAAAGCTCAATCTCAGCTTTTGGTGAGTTGAATGATGTTCCCAGTGTACTAGCAGCTGTTTATGCACTTACAGCTAAGTAAAATAGAAGAGACTGGCTGTTTTGTAGACCTGTAACTTTTATTTTTGGCATTCCCAGAATGGTTTTGGAAAGTGGATAAAATTACTTTTTCTAGTATTCAGCTGCAGAAAAATGAATGTATTCATATGTGTCAGGAGGAGTGATGATTTTTATAAGCATTCAGGTATCCATTCAAATCTCTGCAAAAGGACTCCCCTGTCACAAGGCCTCCAGATGCCAGTGAGGAGAAAGCAACCTCGATCTGCTCCAGTAGTTAGATGTTATAAATTCCAGGGTATCTTACTGTTCAGCTCTTTTTTCTCTGTGCTTTTAACTTCGATATATTTAAAGAAATCAGTGTTGTGTGCTTGTATATTTTGTTTGGATGATTAGGTCTCCTCTGCTCAGGCACGCACCCTGCCCAGGTCCTCCTGAGCACCTTTTTCTCCAGCAGAATGTTCCAGGAGGTTTTTTTCTCTCCCTCCTTACCAATTCAGGGGAAGAGAGTCTGGTCAGAGCCATGATTTATTCTTAAGATTCAGAAATTTTCAGCGGGTGGCTACCAAGATTCAACGCTTAACTGACAGATTCATAAAGTTAACTAGACTGAAATGGTTGCCTCTTGAACAGACTCTCTGGGAGATAGGGAAGCTCATTCCTCTTAAGTCGTTCTTCCGGTCTTTTGTTTCTCTTCTTTCATTCCAATTGAATATTATACCCCTATACATTTACCAATTTTTCTAGTTTGTTGCATTTTAATGTCCACGAATCCTTGAATTCTTAAGGACTGACTGCTTCTAATTTATGTTTTTAAGTTGTTGACCTAACAAAATGAGGGGTACATTTCTGTATCATTTATACAGTAAAGCATCAATGGTCACTGTTTTCTATTCTCTCATTAGTTAATTTTCTGGCTTTTTTCAGTATACCTGTATTCATGAGGTTTAGAAGGCCTTTGCATGGAACTTGAATGCATATATAATTAAAATACATGCAGCATATAAATTGCTTAAGGTGACAAAATATATAACATTACATAAATACTTAAAAAACTCCACTCCAATATAGCTTTGTAGGCTATTGTTGGCAGCCTGTTTCTATAACATCGTATAAAAAATGAACATTTTAAGCTAAGTATATCACGAGGATCTCAGTGGGTTATCTGCAGCTTTTCAAAGTACAAGGGAGGTTTTGGGAGAGCAATGGCATAGTCTGGCTATCCATCAGAAATGCATGATATCCCCCATATTCTGGGTTTGCGTTAGTTGTTCACAGTCATACTGTGACAAATGAGCACGCTTGGGCTGCTTGCTCTCTTGCTTTCCTCACTCATTTCCAGGTAATGAACTTGTAGCTTTTAATAGATGTTATTAATCTGTAGCTGCCTGACATTACATTTTGTACTGCTGAATGTAATCTTACTGTGTTAGTCAGGATCCCTTGACTCCATGTACAGTTCAATCTTTCTCTTAATTGACCTTGCCTCCTGAATTTGTGTTGCAGGAAAACTTCATCACAATTCCAGTTCTTGTGCAAAGGCCATTCAGGTAAATAATAAATACAGGCAATCCTAATCCCAGTTCTGTGAAGCTTGATTAGTTATCCTCTGCTAGTGTACTAGCATCCCTCTCAGATGTATATTTTCCTGCTTTATCTTTAGCTTGTTTTCTGCCAACCTTTTATAAAGCCAGTCATTTTGCTGACCCAAAATTTCTCCAGTTTATACTATGATTTCCCATTTGACAGTGCATCAAATACTTTATTAAATTTCAACTATATTTCTCTTTGCTTGGAAAAATTAGCCTGTTTATCAATGAATGCTCTTGCCACAAGTCTCTCATTGGAAGACCCATACTTTTTCTTCTCAGTTTTCTTAGATTTACCTCTGTATTTAGATTGTTCCTCTTCCTTCAAAAGCGTTACATGCAACTGGTGTCAGGCTGAAGATTTATGTACTGTATAAATCAAAATAAAACGTTGCATACCCATGCTAATGAGTGCTTTAATGACATTTTTAGAAATGCCTGCTAGTTTTAGTTTTTGTGTGACTGTCCCTCGGTGGACCTGTGGATATACCTAGTTCTTCCCTTGCCAGCCAATTCTTTGGGCTCACAGACCAATGTTGACTCATTCTTTCCTTCTGCTCTCCCATCTGTCAATACCTGTGTGGTGTGGCACGTCCTACTCTCAGATAATCAGCTGGCAGGGACTGTTCTTTGTGGCTGTGTGACACCCAGGGCAGCCAGCAGCCACAGCTAAAATGAAGCAATCAATAACTGTCAATTGCGTGCCTACCATCAAAAATTGATTTGTCACTTTTATATTTTTTTATTTCTTATTGGAGAAGCTTTCAGTTCCCTTAGGAGCTTCTTCTAAAATAGGCAAAAGTAGTTTGTCCAGTGTGTTTGATGTCACCTATTGTAGAGTAATGGTGCATGAAGTTAGGTTGTTTCTCCTTTCATACACATGTTGTTTTTGAGTTCCTAAAATAGAGGAGGCAGAAAGCTGTTAATAGCTAGAAGCTTCATGTTCTTCAAGTGAGAAATATTGTCCTGGATGAAGGAAAAAACACTTGTTCTAGGGTTGGTAACAGAAGGCACTTCACTATGAATAAACTGTGCCAGAGATGGTTTTTTTTCCCCGATGTTCTCTGGACAACAATTGAGACTTGTTCAAAATCTGAATGCTTTTCAAAGTACAAAGTCAGGAATATCTGTCTCACAGTCATAGAGATTCATTAGCGAGGAAATGCCTTATTTGTTTTGTAAACCTGTATTTAAAAACATGCCTATTGTTGTGGAGTGTGATTGTTTTTTAGTTGCTGTTTTTACAGGATTCTGTGAAGCCAGTAGCACCTTTCTTAGTATAGAAAATCTGGTAAGTGGGAGTTAGGTGTAAAAACAAAATATGTGTTTACATAAAATTAGAAGACACAGTGTTGAAAAAGTTTTGTAATGCCTTAACCTAACTGTGCGTCTCTTTGTCAGCTAAATGTTTGCGGCTCCTGTGTCATACTGCTACGTCACTGATTTGTGTTGAAAAATACTGGTTTAGAAACTAAATTAAGTTAAAGCTGGACATAAGTTAGGATGAATCATCTTTTGCACATCTTCTTAAGTGTGATTTACCTCTTTTATGCTACAGAACAGCAGATAGCAGCATAGAAATATTTAATATTACCTGATTTTGCTGCTTACCATTAGCTATTTTCAATAATGCTGATGTTACTGAGTTCATTCTCAGCTGAAGCTGGACTCCGCCTGATAGGTTTAATTGGTGTGGTTTTCCTCAGCGCATACTTGCGATCTGTTATCTGTTCAGGATAATTGTTTTTAATATTCCCTTGCATTCCTTTGTCATTTCCCAGGCCACTATCTTATACTCCTTCACTGGTACTGAAAAAAATGGTGGCCTTGATTTTAAAAATGGCCGCTGAAATTTGACAGTTGTCAGATGAGTAACATGAAACACCTTGGAGGATTTTCAAAGTCAGCACTGTTTGAAAACCTGGCTCTTTTTAAAGGACTGTAATTAGGCATTCAGAATCCTTAGTTACATTAAAAATGAAGAAAATGCTATAAATAGCCTGAGCCATTTTGCATCACTGCTGGAAAATAGAACTAAATAGATGCTCCTTTTGACCCGTGATTCAAAGAACAGCAAATCCCAGATATCTCTTAACACTGCATTAGCAAATTTGCTGTTATTTTACCTCCTAAGTAGTATGCACTTACTGGATCTCAAGTATAGCCAGGGCGTTCTTTCCAAGTGGGTTCTTTTAAAGTGTGTATGAAAGGAGAAACACTCTCTCACCCAGAGAGTGGTGAGGTACTGGAACAGTGGTGAGGTACTGGAACAGGCTGCCCAGAGAGGTTGTGGATGCCCCGTCCTTGGAGGTGTTCAAGGCCAGGTTGGATGGGGCCCTGGGCAGCCTGATTTAGCATTAAACGTGGAGGTTGGTGGCCCTGCATGTGGCAGGGGGGTTGGAGCTTCATGATCCTTGAGGTCCCTTCCAACCCTGGCCATTCTGTGATTCTGTGAAAGTAGTTGAGAAGCTTCTCTTTCATTTCCATTTGCACATTAAAATAATATTTTTTTCCCTCCATATTCAATTGAGGTAGGAAAAAGATCTGTCAGCTTTTCTGTTTTGATTCTGTATTTGCGGGAGTGTTCTCCATCCATTAAGATATGTAAGTCATGCAAGTCTACTCCATGTAGGCTTCTTCTTCAGTTGTCATGTATGGTGGCCCTTACTGCTGTCATTAACCTTGGATTTTAAAACATGGGAACGGATATTAAAAAATCAACTCGATTATATTAAACACCAGCTTCTTCCCTGTTCAACTTCCATTCTCATGTGCTTCATTTGGATGTCATGTATGAAGGATGATGCTGCCCATGAAGTTTTGCTTTGTAAGAAGGGTAAGCAAAGTGCTTCTGATGAGCTTCAAAATTGTGATATTGTTCTGGGTGCAGAAATGAAGCCTCAAACAACTCATACGGAGAGAGAGCTTTGGATTTTCTGCTGATAACCACTGGGTCATTGGACAGGGCCAGTTTCAGCTAGACAGCCATGAGCTTGGTCTTAACGACACTGTGTGCAATGAAATGTCACCCTTGGCTTTCATGTGTTACGCAGAGGCAGCATGCTTTTGACTTCTTAAATAATGGATAGAAAACCCTGTGGCCCCCAGGTGATTTACAAACAAGTAATGTAAATATGTATTAAAAGGGATTGCTTATAGTAACTTTTTCAGTGAACTTCTTTGCTTTCCCCCTACTTTATTCAGTTCAATTAAAAAGCAAACAAACAACAACAAAAGCTAAATAGTAAGCATACTGACTTTGTAAGCAACAATAAAAACATGCAATTGGATTAAAATATCTTTTCCTGACTGGATATTTGATGAAAGTTAGGATGTCATAGTTTTGCAGGGACTTTGTAAGGTGACAAGGAAATGGCTTTGAGCCTGAGCCCGCAGTGGAGAGTAGTATGTCAGTGTCCTCAGGGGAAGGGGAGTACAAGCTTACTGCGTGCGAGCATGAGTAATATTACGTTAATCAGTATTTTTAAAAATGCTTTCATTTGTTCATTTTCAGATTCTGTTTGTATAAAACATTGAGTTAAATGAAAAGACTGTGAACAATTCATTAACAATTCAGTTAGTATTGATGGGTTATGATGCAGTTCGCTGAATCAAGCCCTGTAAATTACTGGCATATTTCAAATCAGTGTAGAATAAAAAATGTTACAATTTGTCTTCACTTTCATTCTTCTTCAATTGTGTTAAACAGAGCAAAATAATATTGAAACTTCAAGCACATTTTAAATACTCTGTCCTTGCCATGTCTACCACAAGCCCAGTCTGTTTTCAGTGGCACTTTGACTGCGCAAGTTAATACAGAGACTCAAGCTGTATGTGGTAGCTACATCTCTTAAATGTCAGCTCTTACTTTGGAGTATTCTGTGGGAAACAGATGCTGCTATTTGTGACAATGACCACTACAGAAGTGTTTGCTAAATTACTTGACAGTATGTCACTTGACATTTGGACAGTAAATACAGAAAACTCCCAACCAATCATAGTGTCAAATATCAGAGCTTTTTACTAACACCAGCCCCATTTAAGAAAATATTTCAGTTTGACAGTATGTGATTATTCATGCCTAATTAATTGCTACGGATGTTGAAAATATTTTCTTATACTTTAAGCCTGGATATTTTTCTGCTGTTTTGAATTCAGCGATATAAGCATTAAAAAACAAACATACATAGACAATTACAATGTGATTTATATTAGCCACTCTTTTAATAAAGCAATTGAAAATCTATAAAAATCAGGAGGCTGATCAGATTAATGCATTGTTTTGATGTACAGTAGTTACTGCTAAAACATAAATGCCTTAACTCTAATGAAAGGAAGTCAGGTTTTACCTACCACTGTGTTCGAAATTATTAGATTTCAGACACAGCTGGACAGTTCTGAAGTAAGTTTATATGATGTAACAGAATTTGAAATTTGTAATTTAGTTATACTCTGCTATTGACATACAGTCCATAGGATGTAAAAATGAATTTCTTGCTCACATGTGATAAAATGGTGGATTTCTGATATTTTTTGCAAGTGCACAAAATTATAACCAAGAAAGCAACTGGAGTTGCTTTAAATCATTTAAATTGCTTGATTTTTTATATGGGTGCAGTATTGATCAAAGAACACGGCCCACATTCCAAATGCAGAATCTTATGATTGCTCCTGACTTCTAAGGTAAATATTATTTTAAAGTCGGTGCTAGTATCTCTAGGAGCAGAATGTAGGATAGCATTTACTGGAGACGAGATATCCATGTAGCTGATAACTTTTTTGCAATTTTCTTGTTGCAATACTGAAAAGTGTTACATCCTTTCCTATTTCAAATACATTTCTTCACTGAACATCTGTTGAGTACCCTGGAACTGGAAAAACAGAACAGTCTTCTACACATTTTCACAGTCATTTAAAAGCAAATTCAATTTTCACTGTATTTATTCACATTTTACTTTTGCTTTCCATGCATTTTTACTTACAGGATTTTTTGAAAGCACAGCATATTTATTAGGAATAGTTACAAATATTTTATACAAATACTTTATGTGAACTTCCCATAACCATTCACATTGGACCTGTGTCTTAAAGATTTACATTCATTCAGTGAGGAAGAAGTATATAATGCATCCTCATTATTCACATAACATGAGTTTAAGATAATTACTTTTTTTTATTATTATTTTTTTATTTTTTTTATTTTAAGGGTTGTGATACTTTCTTCAAGCTTTGCAAAGAGCCAATGTAAAGATTTAAGTGCAGGCACTCAAATGTAATTTCAGTATTTGGTAGTGCTGACAAACGAGCTCATAAAATGTGTCTTCAGTACTTGTGTGAATGCTCAATTAATACTTTAAGGCATTAGGTAATTTTAAGAGGATCTTTCTGCTTAAGTCCACAAAAATAATAACAAACCTGTTGCCAGTGTCAGTGTTCAGAGTTCAGTTACTTATGCAGCCATAGGTTGGCATTATAGTCATTTTTAAGCCACCCACCTTAGCACAGTACCCAGCCAGTCCTCCAGTAAGTGCCACGAATAACATGTGTGTACTTCAGTGTCAGCTTTAGAAAGCTGGGTATGTAGAACTTTAATTTACTAGAGTTCATTGGAAATGTATTTATGTGTGCTTCTTTTAGAAAAGGCAAACCAGAAGATGTGTACCTAAGCAGAAGGTAATGGTAATATTCATGTATACTGAGACAGTGTCATTATTTCAGCTGATCAATGAGAAAGCTGTTTTTTGACAAGTGAGTTTTTCCTTCTGAAGTGGAAGCTTCATAGAATCGTAGAACATCCAGAGTTGGAAGGAACCCATAAAGATTGCTTCTTTGTGATGTACGCCTGTTGGCCTCCACTTGGGATCGCAGAGCTTCCTGAAGGTCTTGGACTCTGGACCTGCTGTGCTTTGGAGATGAGACCTGGGCCAGAGGCAAAACAGGTTACGGCTGAGGAAATCTTTGGTAGGTTCAGTTTCCTCCCTGAGTTGGAACTTTATGCTTGTGAAATATCTGATGCAGGCATCTCTGCATTTCAATTCCAAGTAGTGAGAAATTCACAGGATCGCTTGTTTTTCTCAAATTTTACCATGTTGGCCTGAACTCAAATGACAGCAGCTGTTCTCCTGAGAATTCTATTGCAGCCAACTGAAAAAAACAGCCTTTTCCTTTTCAGACTTAACCACCCATTGACAGTGGTAGCAACTTTTGTTTTAGAACTCCATAGATCCCTCTCCTGCACATCACACGTGCATTAAAAATAAGAGAGAGGTGGATTCCAGTCTGTTACCTATTTACAATTTTTACTGAATGGAATTGTACATTTTTTAATGTAGAAAATATGGCATAGTCCTCCAGTGTCCAGGATTTACTTTTTAGAATGCGGCGTGTTCACTGAGGATTTATACGTAGGATCTTTAAAAGGAAAAATTTTCCTCTAGGGAAGAGCCGACTGAGAATGACTTCAATCTTCAGCTACATGTGATGGCACTGAAATAACAACCACTCTTGCTTGATCTCTGCCAGCATTCACTTACCCTTCTTCCTCTCATCTTTCAGCAACATATGGAGCATCAGCAGACTTGTGGGCAGCTTGTCTTGACCTGAAAAAACAGAAAGCAATACTAATTTTAAAAATACAGTGCATGAACTAGGCAGCTTGTGCGTCTGTGTGATGAAAATAGGTGGAGTGGCAGAGGTCAAAAAGAACTGCTTAGTGAACTGAGTGTTGAGAAAATGTGGTTTTCTCCTCACCTTACTTATCCATGTGCTTAGTTCCCAGTGGGGTGCAGGACCACATCCTTCCACTGGCTGGGAAGTGGAGAAAGGCAATTTGTCTGTGTGGTGTGTTGGGTGCTGCTTCTGCACAACCTCCTGGTGTTCACAGTGGGTTGGCTTTCAGTTCGTGGTTGTGTGTGAGAACTCTGAATAGGCACTCACCTCTATCCAAGGAAGCTGACTTACGAGCCCGGTGACCGGGGATTACATTCAGTGAGTATGTCTCTCCATTGCCCCGAGGCAGAAGATGCCCGCTTGTTTGGAAAAATGCAGATTTTGCTCACTTTAGGCAGTAGGGAAGGGAGAAACCACAGAGCATACATGATACTGGGGAATGACCATTTGAATGAGATGTTCTGTTTTTCTCGGTATGTAGAAGTATCGACAGGCAGCCTAGGAGCCTGTTGATGTTTTCATGTTGGAGGACACCTCTACAACTTTCTAACAGATCGTTTAGTCCAAGGATATATAATTCTAAGCCAGACTGTGAGGAGGTTCACATTCAAATCAAGGGCTTTGAGAGCTGAGTTAGATGTTTGAAATTTGGTACTGGATGGGAAGTATGGAAGGGCAAATGTCTTTTTCAGCTGGTGTAATAGTAGTTGTCATACTTTGCTGAGAGAAGTAGCATATCACAAGTTAAAAATCAAGTGCTCTGGTGTATATACAGCATACTTCTCTGGCTGTTCAGATGCCACAAAAGTAGCATCTGGTCACATATATTTTAAGGTAGATTACCTACCCAAATCCAAGCCTGTGCTAGTATGAACTTAATTAGAAACTACAGATGGGATACAGCTTAACAAATATAAAAGTGTTTGTGTATCTGAAAGGTAAATCTGAGTTAGTCAACCTAAATTCCCATTAATAATTGTTTGAGAGCTTGTGGGGTGTGATGATTCTTCTCATCACCGGGTAGATCCTAAAATTGATGAGTCATGCCTTAAAGGAGTACATTTCTCCATACTGACTATAAAAGGAGCCTAGAGTGAATAGCTCAGATAATCTTTTTTTGAGTGTGTGAAGATAGGCATGGTGAATCCCACTCCTTGTGCCATGGAGCTGTTGGAAGCAGTTAGATGCTGGAATGAAGTCCTTCTTCTCAGAATTAAGAAGTGGAGGCTGTTTCTACATGTAGTCCTATGCAGTAGAGAGCCCAGGAGGAGCCAGAGGAGGAAATCTCGCCCCAAAACCTGTAATAATGAGCACTTAAGGAAAATATAGAAATAAGCCTTCTTCTCAATCTGTGGATTCAGAACTGACAAAGACTGCCTGCGATTGAAAGTGATGTTGTAAAGAACAGAAACATGAACTATCAATAAGCAACCATTTTGGGACTCAGAAGGCTCTCCAGTTTCTTAATGGCGACTACATACATGTTTATTATTTTCTCTGTACCTCTGTTTCTCAGTAAATGGTGTGGACAAGATGTGGACTTCCATGTAAAGTTTTTTGTGAAGCTTAACGAAGAAGCGCTATATAGGAGCTGAAGTGTTTTTGGCAGTGAGTATTTTGGGCTCCAAAAAGTATCAGTTATTTTAAGTAATCGGTCTTAATGTATGACAGCATATTAAGAATATTGTAAGAATAAAAACAGCAACTTGACTAAGTACAAATAAAAAGTTTATAGCTAGTATATGCTTAATGTAACTTTGTGTCTAGGAGATATGACATAAAGGTCAGAAAGTAAGCTTGATCACAAACAGAATGTAGACATGCTCATTTTCCTTAGGAAAAACTGTAATGCATGTCTTGATCCAGATGAAAATGAGTATGGGTTAGTGACAGTGATACATAAATGCTTTAATAGAAGATGATACTTTTCTATTTTTATTAGTGATAAAATAATAATAATAACAAAACAGGAATATCTTCATGTTTGGGGTTTTTACCTGAGAGAGGCCGAGAAACCTTTTATGATTTTATGTGATTATGGTTAAGATTTATTCCTTAATTATTTCCTATTAATGAATGCTGTTTTATACATGAAACTTGAGTTTTTGATTTAAGCAGATGCTCTTCTATGTTTCATGTTTTCCTTTAAAAAAAAAAACCACAAACAATTCCCCCAAGAACCCAACACATTCCTTATTGGTGTTGCAAATGAGTTATCCACATCACAGCTGTACTGAAATATGCTTGTAGTAGAAATGCAAAGTCATGGCCTGAACCAGTGATTGAGCACCTGGTGGTAAGGCAAGGCCAACCCAGGGGAACTCAGGTGCATCCCCTTCTCAGACCTCATTTAAGGGCTGGCAGTGGAGATGAGGGTATCTTGCTGGAGATTCCTTTGTACCTGAGGCCTTTTGAAGGTGAGTAGCTTCTTTTCTTTATTTCTGTGCCTACAGCTGTTGTATTTGAACAAACCCTCACTTACTCTGTCCTGTGATCCACAATGACATCTGGAGGAAGAAATGAAGAGTTAGTAGATGCTAATAAGCTATGTGATGAGGTCTGCAAAAAAGCATGTTGTGCCTGCAGTCTTGGTCAGGGCAAGTGAATTGCCTAAGACGTTCTTGAGCTGAGTGATGGTAAGAAGCAGGACTTGTTTGTTCATTGTGTCCAGTTGATGTGGATTTTTAAGATGTTTTTGAAGAATGGCAAGAACACCACTCCAGGTCATTGTAGATGCTTTGAGTGCAATTACATTATTGAATTTTGGAACTTTCAATCATGTGTTGTTTTCAACAAATTAATGGAATGTAGGGCAAACAGTAGTCGGATAGTTCAGTGCATACACAATAACTTTTATTAGCATGTATTTTCTTGAAGTATTCTATTTTTAATGTCAAATTGATTGTAATTCTCTTTAGTGACAATGAAAGCAACTTTTGTGCCTTGTTTGAATTCATATAACAGTTTTGCCATTCCAGTATTAAGCAGTGTATACATGTAGTATTCAAAGAACTTGTGCCTTCTTGATACATTAATGTATATATTGTGTTTTTCATTACACTTTTGAAAATAAGCACCAAACTGGGTCACACTGCTACATTGATTTAAGCTGGATCAGCCTTATACTGATGTGAATCCCTCATACACAATTTCCTTACACAGATTTACTTAATATTTTTCCTTTATGTATAAAAATATGAAATCCAATAGATGTACCTGGAGTAATTCAAAACACTATTCCTCACTAGCTGCTCTCAGCAGCTAGTCAGCTACAGTCAGCAGCTAGTCAGCTACAGTCAGC